>NW_028292575.1:5011850-5209404 GCF_029948245.1 Actinia tenebrosa | reverse complement strand
AGGCTGAAATCTTTTGTGTATGTGGGTGTTTTTTTCCTTTTTTTTCTATATCATGTCCTAATCATAATCAGTCTCGCGAAACTCGGATTGACTAATAGTATTTGGTTTTGTTCTTACCTTAGGCTTATTTCTTCTGGTATTTCCTTTATTCCCTCTTTTTTCTTTCTTTTTGCCTCCCTTCCCCCTGCTTCCGTACTTACTTTCTACTATCGGTCCGTGCTGATCCGTTGTGTTTGATTAGCTTTGGCGCTGTCTTTATGTTTAGGATGTCGTCAGGTGCACGCTATGAATCAGGGGCGTAGCGCGGATGCTAGGAGCTGGGGGAGCAGGCTTATCCAAAAATAGAGAACGAAAAATTTTCAAAATTCCCACGTGCAGTTCCATGCTCTGACGGCGTGTTCGCAGTGTCAACATGGTAGCCCAGTCCTGATAACTTCGTGTAAATTCGCAGCTTTTGTAGGTAGGAATGGAGTTGTAATAATTTATTTTCCTCTTTTCGTTTCGGTTTAATTATGTTTTTGTTTTTTTGTGTTACTACTCTTTGTTTCAAAATTTTTTTTTTTGCAAAACTTTTGGGGGGGCACGTGTCCCCTCCGGGCCCCCCTCGCTACGTCTAAGAACTGCTATTAATACGGAGGCGGAGCGCAGGCAGCGGCTTGAAAAAGCCAAAATTTACTAACATCTATTTTCCTTATTCTGTTTCTCCATTTTTACATTTTCATTTACTTTTCGCTTGTGCGTCCTATTTTAACACTCCTTGATAGGATGAAAAATGAACCATATGGGGAAGGAGAACATAATAATGACACATAAGTTATTGTAATCTCTGGGGGGGGGGCTTGTTTTTACTATTTTTTCAAAAGTTTTCTTATTTTTTACTATATTTTGAGTCACTCAAATAAACCGTCTTCAATAACCAGATCGTCTGTGACTAGGCAAATATATATTCTTACATATCTACAAGACCTGCGGGGTGACCCGGCGAGGGAGCGACCTAATCATGGCCATGAAGATGGTCTCGCTCAACGCATGACGCGCCGATTCAAATGAGCAGCTTTCATCAAAATCCAAAACTTGATAATCGCATTCCTACATAAATGTTCACAAAACATTTAGGTGCAATCCTCGAATAAGATTCTTTTAAGAAAATTCAAGGAAAATTGTCGCTTTTTCTGCTAAGGTCCCGAGTCTACATTTGTGATATATTTTCATTCCGTCCGACGGTTATCGTGTTACGAAACTGTATACATGTTGTCTGGCATCAGACCCGCTTTTAATAAAGACACTCTGTAAAGAAGAATCTCCAAGAATAATAAATCAGAAAGTAAATAAACGCATGCCTTCATTTCAGTTAGTTTTGTTCTACATTTTCGATAATTTCCTGATAAACTCAAGTGTGTCGTCCCCTCCCGAAGAATAAGCATATAAAGACGTTGTATCAATGCATTAGTCACAGCAGTCATATTAGTCTCCTTAAGAATAACCCTCATTACCAAACAAATGATTAAAGCTCAGTCGAACATAGTTGGTTTCTAGCATACCATCATTATCTCGATGAGTATCTAATGGTTTCAGACACACTAATACGTGCCGCGCACGAACGGCTGCGATCCAGAGTCGCTGTATTTGTGACCAAAAAGGAAATCACGCATCCTGTCTCTCTAAGGAAATTGCTCCGTTTGCGTGTCAGGTGTTTTTTTGGCGGACTTTTTCGAGCCTCACGGTCCAAGTCTAAAATAAGGGCAGGGCAAGCTCGAAGCGTCTCTTCTTGCTCCTATAAGGTCTTCTATAAGAATTAATCATTTGATCACTGTGTCTTCTTGGAAACCCAAATGCGTGACACCCTCTACCGTTCACTCTATTCCACTCAATCGGCCATGTCCCTTTCTATAACCGGGAGTTGTAAATAGTTCGATTTGGGAGGTGAAACACGCGGTTCTTTTTGCTTCGCGTTTGTCGAGGGAAAGCTGATCTTGAGTTTTCTCCGGCGATTCTTCTTCCACTGAAGCCGACTTCTTTTCAAGAGAGGCGTTCTTTTTTTCTGACGTTTCGTCGGAGTTTTTCCGCATTTTCAATTCATAAGCTTTTGCATGGGCCTTCTCGCGAACCATCCAACTAAAGAGCGTAACGTACTGCTGATGTCCATCTGCAATATGATCCGCGTATTTATCGAGGGCTCCTGCAGTGATGTTTTAATAACCCTATTTGAACCGTATGCTCCCTCATGTATCTGTACCGGACAATTCCTTTCCTTCCACCAGTATTTAACTGTTTGTGTAGAACATAGGACGTAAGATCAGAGTGACTTTTTCTTTGGAGCCTTGGACGAGGCCGATTACAACGACCGGCCTGAGCTCTCTGAGCTTCTTCGTTAAGATTATCATCACGTGCTTGCTATGTTGAGAATGCTTTAGAATGAGATCACGGAATGTTCTTCTTCGTGGTATCCACACCAGTGTTCTCATTTATGACGGCAGATTGTTTCTGCTTGTCGTCTCGCGTCTTTCTTTTGGTTTAACTCGCTTCTCTCCGTATGAGGAACCATTTTCCGAAACTGTTCTCGTTCTGTTATCGAGCCCCTGCTTCGTGCAGAAGCCATGCCTATGTTTCTCCATTACAAATGTAATGATATAACTTGGGTCTGTTCTTCGTTAATTGTGAGCTATCTTTGGCAATTCTCTTGCTCGTAGATAAAGCGACTCTTAAGTCAGGACCACATTGGGGTCACCATTGTAGTGTTATCGGCAAAAACCTTCACGACATACAGTACATATCTATCCTTGACATTCAGCTTTATCCTTGTCCAAGCGTTCTTCCATTAGCCTTGAGCTAATAATACTATTAACCGTATCCTCTTCAACTGTCTTCCAATTTTCGCTCTAATCTCTGTCTAGAGAGATTGGTTTTCGATGGGATATCTTGCCAGATTCGTAGCTAACTTTATTGTTCACCAGACGTGCAGACGTGCCATGATATGCCACAGGATACCCGCGTTAGCTGTACTGTGATTCAACCGTCTTTCCACAACCTATGACGTCATGCACTTAATAGTTAATGACCTATGGCCAAGGGGCGTGGTAGAGGAAATGATTTACAGGGCGAATGTCTTTGATCATATTCTCGGTTTTCACGTGACGTCACGAGCGGATTAAAACTTAGTGTCCGCCATATTGGTGCACAGGAAGCTCATTAGCATATGTCAAATCACACACGTGCGCTTATGTTTTGATTCGAATTATGCGATGTCCGAGGATTTACTCGTCGATATTTCAAAAAACGAAACCCAAGAACAGAAAAGAATTGAAGATACCTCTTCAATTGTCTTATCTGAATACGCCAAAAAGCTTGAAAATCACATTCGAACGAGATATTTTAAAAAAATCGAAGGTATTGGAGTCGACCCCGCGTGTTTACAAGGCGAGAAGTTAGATGCAGAATGTCTGCCACCGATCGAAGCCACCGATCTTCTCTCTTATCTTGTGCTGGAAACCAGCTTCTATACTTTAAGGGCAGTTCAAGGCTTTCAAGAGTCTAGAGAGTTACAATCAAATGGTATCGGGCTTCATAACGAGCGTTCAAGGAAAAGCCATTGGAAATAAGTTCGTAGTGTTAGGAAAAGTTCGTCATTCGCAGCGAATGAATGAACCGCCAATACCAATTTGGATTATCGCTAATGGAGAAGGAACGATAATATCTGCCCACTGCCTTGGTTGCAAGCAGGTCTAGCAGAGTGCTGCTCTCATGTAGGGGCGTACTGTTCTATATTGAGGCGTGAATCGTATACATGGAAAGTTGGCCTGCACAGAAGTGAAATGTACGTGGCTACTCCCAACCTTACGTAAACGAAAGTACCGTACGCTCAAGTTGAAGACATCATTTTAAATCAGCTCGAAAGTTGAAAGATGAATTAGACGTTAAAATTGATGGTGTACAACCTTCGACTAGCACTCCGGTAGGGAAAACGAAGTCCGTCCCAAATGTCACCCCTACAGAAACGATATGAAAACCTTCTTTGCAAAACTAAATGAGAGCCAAAAAAAGCCTGTCATTCTTTCTCTAGTGGCTCCTTATGCTGATCAATTTGTACTAAAAAGTCGGCGTGTTCTAACGATACCATCCCTTTACAATCATGAGAATCTGAAGCTGAACTACCCAGAGGCTGTTACAAAAGTGCTGCAAAGTCGAACTATCTCTTTCTGATTCCGAGATAGAATTAATAGAACAGGAAACAAGGGATCAATCAAAAGGAACTGCGTTTTTAACATAGAGCTGGTCGTGTTGGGGCTTCAATGAGTTATTCTGTTGCCAATACAAATCCTGACCAACCATCTATCTCACCTATTAAAAACATTTGCTATCCACAGTTGTTTAGTGTGGCAATCTAAAGCAATCAATCATGGAATCAAAAATGAAGGCAAAGCCATAGAGACTTACAACCATCTCATGTCTGCAAACCACAAAGATTTTGTACTGATAAAGTGTGGAGTTTTCATTGATAAGCAACATCCCTGGATGCATGCAACACCTGATTTCCTCTGTTCCTGCTCCTGTTGTGGTGATGGGTGTGGAGAAGTAAAGTGCCCTTACATTATTGAAAACTGGGACTTTGAAAGTTATGTGCTTAAGAAAAGTTCTTGCCTAGAGAAAGTGAATGGAATATTTCGACTAAAGAGAAAGCACCAGTATTATTACCAAGTGCAGCAACAATTGTCTATAACTGGTCGCCAATTTTGTGACTTTGTCGTGTGTGCATTCAGCGAAAACAAACCTCAAGTCTTCATTGAAGAATTCTCCCAGAAACAAGTCACTGGGAAGCTATCGTTCCAAAGTTACAAAAAGTATGGCAGACATGCATACTACCTGAGATTCTTGCTCGATGGTATACAAGAAAACAGCACTTACCTGAAATAAAACCAGCAAACAAGTCCTCTGGTATTTGTTACTGTGGAATGCCTTCTCAAGGAAGAACTATTCACTGCAGTAACCCAAAGTGCCTAATAAAGGAATTTCACCAGACATGTTTGCATTTATCAGATTCAGTCCCTGATGTTTGGTACTGTCCTAACTGCCGCTTTGCTAGCAGAATTTCAATGCAAAAAGCCAAGAAAAGCATCAAAGCCAAGTTTCTACTAAGTGCACACATAATGATCAAGCTTTGAACTGGACAGTATTTGTGTATGTGGGCTCATCACCAATGATGAATGAAAGGCTTCTCAAATGTCACAGTGAAAATTGCCAAAATGGAAAGTTTTTCCATCTCCAGTGTCTGGACTATAAAAGAAATGCCTAACAATAGTCAAACTACGTGGGTGTGCAGCAATTGCAGGTGTCTCAAGCAGCCAAAGTAACTGCATCTAGTTCTATTGGTCCTACCACTTGTTCTTCTTCTTCAAAAGCCAACACTGTTAGTGCTGCATCAACAAGCCAATTAAAATGTGAAAACAGTATTCCACAAATGCAAGCAGCTAAATTGGACAAAAAGGAAAGTACAATCATTGGTAATAATGCTAGTGCTGTATCTACTAGTTATTCATCAATTATTGATTCCAGTGATGATGAATCGGATGTCAAAAGAACACAAGTGACTAAAGGGGTTTTAGACAAGAGGGCTTCCCTTGGTAGCCTCAATGACAGTCATTTTGACATCATTAATTCACCTACTGGATGGCTGGACTGTACAATAATTCAGAAAGCACAAGTACATCTACAGAAAGTCAATCCTCTGATAGAGAGCTTTCAAAAAACAACCCTTGGCCCCATTAGGAACTTTGATGTTGTCACTTCAGAATTTGTTCAAATATTACATACAGGACATATGCACTGGGTCTGTATAAGCTCTATTGGATGTAGACCAGGCATGGTCAACCTCATGATAGTCTCTACCATGATATCATTGCCAAAGAGGTTGAAGAACAGGTAGAGAGTTTAATGGCAGACAGCTATGTAGGCATAGAAAATGTAACAGTCCAGCAACAACTGAATGGGAGTGACTGTGGAATCTTTGCCATAGCATTTGCTACGTGTCTGGTTTATGGTTTCAGCCCACGAGACTTTACATTTGACATACCCAAAATGCGCCCACATCTGGCTCAGTGTTTGGAAATTGGTAAAATTACAATGTTTCCATCAGTTTAGAATATGTGTTTAGAACACGCTAGTGTTCACTAGCCATCATCTACTCTTTATTTGAAACAGTAATGTTGTTTTAGAAGAGGCAAATGCATTAATACCATGAAAGAAATACAAAGTTGTTAATAATCATAGTAGCTATTTAGCAAATAACAGTTGGTTTCGATCCACTAGAATATTCATTACACAAAAACATATCTATACACCTATTTCATTTAAGAAAGGTTGTCATCGCTAAAGGAGAAAGGTGATAGGTTATTCATAGTTCCAACAATCACTTGTGTTTTTTTGTTTTTTTTAATGAGTTTTGAGATATCCAGTGTTGTTTGTAGCCTGAAAGAACTTTAAAGGCTTTGATTATTTGCGTTTATTTTCATATATTACACCTTCGAATCGACTATTGCCTTTGGCAGTGACAACTGTTTTTTTGAAATAGGTGATACGAAAGACCACTATATTCTATTGTGCTTTAAATGCAACAAAATAGTAGTAAATTTGAGAATTAATAATAAACAATTAAGATACACTAGTTTTCATCAGCAATGTCCAAAAATAAAATAGCTACTCTGACAGGAACAAAGCAGAAAAATATTTCTTGTGTCACCAATACATTATGACATTTTGAATACAAGAATATCCTGGTATTTCATTTTTATCTTTATAAATAATTCAAATTCTCAAATTTTGGTAATAATTAGTATGTTTATAATCTAGTCAAATGGAATGATTGGTGGACAAAGGTTAACAAGACCAGAACACACCCTTAAAATGATATCAATGACTGGTACCTGTTCCTTATTGCTCATGAGAAAGTCAGTGCTCAGTGTCCCTTTCAGAATTGTGTACTTGCACCTCAGCAAACCGATTACCCTCTCCACATGAATTCTGACATTTGCAATTCCTCGGGTGTTCTCAACATCGATGGGGTCCAGCTGGCTCTTCCCCTTAGTAAACGCTGGTATAACAAGCTCTGCTCTCTTGAATGCCACACTTTCATGAACTGTAAATCCCCTGTCGGCCATTACTAGATCACCAGGCACAAGTTTATTTAAAATACCACAGTTTTCAGTGAGGAGCTTATCAGATGTTCTGCCACCCCAGGCCTTTGATACAAAGGAAATGGTGCCTTGTGGAGTGATTCCAATTAATACCTTTACAGTGTTGTGGTGTTTGTAGGAGCTGAAGGTCTGGGCTCTTGCCAGCAGGTTGGTAGGCCTTTCTATGAAGACCTCAAAACAATCAATAATCACTGTTGTCTTCTTTCCAAACGAAAACTCGAAGCATTGAGGCATTGTTCTCCATAGTTCATCCCGCTCAGGCCAATATATTAGTTGAGAGAGTCGTATGTCCATGATTGTTATCCAGGTAAAAAATATCCTGGAGACAGTTGGTGCAGACACTTCAAAACGGTATGCAAGATCCAAGTATGGCACATTAAGTCGGAGTTTCATCAAGACCATGACAAGTTCCTGGAACTTCGTTAAGCTCAACGACTTTCTTGCCACATGAGGGGCTACATGTTCATATACAGCTTGTAAAATAGTAGCTGAAGGCAATCCAGTGTAAAATAGTACATTCCCATCTTCCAGCATATCTTCGCGATCGAAAGGGGCTTTCTTTGGCTGAGAAAACATATAATCTAACTCCTCAGTTTGTGTGCTTGACTCGGTCATTTCTGGATTAACTTCGTTTGTTTGTGTGCTAGAGTCAGTGATCTTACAAAGTTCCTCCAGCTTCGAAGTAATCCCGTCCAATAAATCGCCATCTTGGCAGTGCAACTTTGATTTATCACTCGCTGATTGAAGGTCATTTGCGATCTGGCTGATTTCCTCAGTTAAAGAAGGAGAGTCAAAAGAAATATTGTCGATTGTAGCGCCTTCTTCATCCAGTTTCGCTACCTTTGCAGCTGACTCGAACAATGCTCTTTCCTGTTGTCTCTTCCTTCTCACTTTTGCACGTTCACTTCGCGCGGCTTGAAGATCAGAGTTTTTCTCACTTACTACTGTTTTGTTGTGTCCCAAATTTAATGTAGGCACCCATCGACGTTAAACTTATCCCAATTGGCAGCCGGTTTTCCAGAAACGAAGTGACGGCTGCAAATTCTCCCACTGTTGATGATTTCTTCGGATAACCCAACCCTACTAATGGCGGCCAACCACTTTCTACGTCGTTCAATCGACAGCTCTTCTGCCTCCTCTCCTTGACTTTTTCTAACCGATGGAACACGAAAGAGGGAAATTCCCTTATCACGAACACTCCTGGTATGACAATTTACCATTAAACAAAGAACCATTATAGAAAATGTGCTGAAAATATTGACTTTTAGTCGCTCGATTGTGATGAATCTCTTTTGTTTACACTATGTTGTGCACCAATATGGCGGTTAGCAACCGTTGTCATGCACCAAGTCACGTGGGTGAAAACCGAGAATTGTACTTGTACACTCTTGTAAACATCCCCTACGAACTCGTTTTCACCGCAACCATTTGTTCGCTTGCTCTGTTACGTGCGAGAAAACACTTAATGCATATTACTTCAGTGGTACCGATCAGCAGAACGAATGTCATAAATAGTCTCATTACCAGCCTTCTGTTGAGGGGCAGACACTGCTCGTCATGTGCTATCAACCAGAGAGTATTCTATGCTTATATCAATCAGTAAGCCTACAATCACAGGCAATCGCTGCCCGTCATGTACTATCCCGCCAAAAGAGTATTTCATTATATTGCCTTGTATCAATTAGTTGAATGGACCTCATGACTCCTCATTACCAGTCTTCCCTTGAGGGGCAAGCACTACCCCTTCCCTCCCCTCCCCTCCCCAATTCGCAATTATCCATTTAAATTTCCATAGAAATTAAAACTACTTGCATTGTCATCCATTCATCTAATAAAAATTCCACACGAGACTGGAAATGACGTCTATCTATCCTGACCGCAGTCCTCCCACTCGATATGAAACTCGACAACGGTTTTACGTCAACTGCATGGTCAGACTGATTATCGGTACACAACCCACACATATTGTAACTCGCTTCAATCAGGTTCATTTAGTTGTTCATTTACTCGTTTATCATCCAGGTACTCACGCGTACTGACGACTTTTTGTCTAGCTTTTAGCATGAGCCTCTGGTAACCACTACCTGTGTTCTGACGTAAAATAAATTATCTCTTATTATCGCTTGGTCGGTAAAAACTTTACATATATATTTGGGTATATTTGTTATTGTGACGTGGGGCCAAGTTTTTGGCTCTTGTTCAGCTCTCGAGATATATAAATCAATTGGATACAATAGACCGTTTTCAAATTAGTCAAATACCGCTGTACTGATTTATCACAGACTCATTTCAAAGGGTAAGCCTTATTTCAATGTCTAAATATACGCAAACAACGTAAAGTAAAGAATGCACAACTTCAACAATACTAAACACTTTGAAACACCTCTACCTAGTTGCTTCTCTTCTCTTACTGACTTCACGCTGTGGTTGATGGGAAGGATTTAGTGAATCGTGGTGTATCAACAGAAAATTCAAAACCTTGGAATATTCGAATATTGAGGGCATTAACGTTACCCCAGTCTACCAAGTCCGACAAATAGTGACCTGTTCCGCCCATGTGTTCATTTACATTTATTTAATCGTTCATTTATTCATCCGTTGATCAGTTAAAAATGGTGCAGCTGTTGGTTCAGCACCGGTTCGGGCCAATGAAAATACAATACCTCCCGAAGATTAGATTTGATTGTCATTGAACGATTATGCTTAAAGCACCAAAAGAACTTGCATTCTTGCATTATATGTTTCTGAGCTTCTCTTCTCTCTTCTCTCTCTTCTCGAGAAACCCTTATCCATAGGTAGATGTTCCCGCACACGCGTCGAAAAAAATATGAATTTTTCCTTACCACCCCATCCCCCGCGCACAAGCTATTCTGTGTAACCCTCCTCCCCCCTGATAATCCTGTGCATTGAGCTAGCAATACTAGGTTTAGGCAATAGTACCATTAATTATATTTCATGCGCTTACCTATATATTTATAAATACATTTGTCAGTCCTATAAAGAAAGAAAGGCAATATTATTAATCCTGTTCATGTTAAACCCAGGAAGGATTTGATCATACTACACTATAAAATACTACTAGGGATCAGGATTACCAAGGCTAGGCAAATGATCCTGATACTAGGAAGCCAGAAAAAACGGCTTTAATTTTGAGTAGAGAAGGAAATGATCAATTATCGTATTCTTCTATTTCCCTGGTGTTCAGATTAGGATAAATTTAGATTTTCGTTGGAAAAAATTGCCCAAACATTTGGAATATTTGCTTTTTTCGGTCACTTTCCTCTCCTTCCTCTCTTTCCAAAGCAAACTAAGGTTGATGCTTAAAAGTAAAGTTATATAGCACAAGTAAAGCGTGACACAACATCCTAAATAGCCCTGTAAATTTTCTGTTCTTTCGCTAATTACGTACAGTGTGCTTTCCAAGCCACGCTGGAGTCTTAAGAAACCATAAAAGGCGAATATTAGGATAAATTTAGATTACTTTTATTATTTTTAGGCTTGCGCTTTCCCTTTATTTTATATTCTATTATCCTTTTGCAATTTACTCCCTTTCGTTTCGTTTCGTTTCCTTTCGTTTCCCTTGCTTTCCTTTACTTTGCTTTCCCTTCCTTTTCTTTCCTTTCCTTTCCTATCCTTTCCTTTCCTTTTCCTTCCCTTCCCTTCCTTTCCCTTCCCTTCCCTTCTCTTCCCTTCCCTTCTCTTCCCTTCCCTTCATTTCCTTTCCTTTCCTTTCCTTTCCTTTCTTTTCCTTTCCTTTCCTTTCCTTTCCTTTCTTTTCCCTTCTCTTCTCATCTTCTCATTTCCATACCATATATACCATTCTTTTCCATTTCATTTCATTTCATTCCATTTCATTTCATTTCATTCCATTTCATTTCATTCCATTTCATTCCATTTCATTCCATTTCATTCCATTTCATTTCATTTCATTTCATTCCATTTCATTTCATTTCATTCCATTTCATTTCATTTCATTCCATTTCATTTCATTCCATTTCATTTCATTTCATTTCATTTCATTTCATTTCATTTCATTCCATTCCATTTCATTTCATTCCATTTCATTCCATTTCATTTCATTTCATTTCATTTCATTTCATTTCATTTCATTTCATTTCATTTCATTTCATTTCATTTCATTCATTTCATTTCATTTCATTTCATTTCATTTCATTTCATTTCATTTCATTTCATTTCATTTCATTTCATTTCATTTCATTTCATTTCATTTCATTTCATTTCATTTCATTTCATTTCATTTCATTTCATTTCATTTCATTTCATTTCATTCATTTCATTTCATTTCATTTCATTTCATTTCATTTCATTTCATTTCATTTCATTTCATTTCATTTCATTTCATTTCATTTCATTTCATTTCATTTCATTTCATTTCATTTCATTTCATTTCATTTCATTTCATTTCATTTCATTTCATTTCATTTCATTTCATTTCATTTCATTTCATTTCATTTCATTTCATTTCATTTCATTTCATTTCATTTCATTCCATTCCATTCCTTTTCTTCTTTTCTTCCTTTTCCTTTCCAATCCCTTTTTCTTCTTACATTTCTGAGAACAGGTGAAGGCTTTTGACACAGGATCAATAACGATTGTCAGACGCCAGTATTACTGGTGTTAATAAGACCATACATATCCAACTGCTTCAGTCGGACAAAGTTGCTCTTATCCTAAGCAAAAGAACCTTTTGAAACATAAGTTTGATTACTCAGGCCGATTTCTCGTTGATTCTTGTAACCTTTTCTGCTCTCTCCAAGAAGTCTCTCTCTCTTTCGGTAAAGATTTGTGATCGGCTACTCAAAGTAATTCCAAAATATCTAAGCAGTCGCTCTTTATCTATTTCAAAATAGGTTAAAAGACTTTATAGCTCTGTCCATCTGTCCATCCTTCCGTCGTCCATCCACACCTATTTTTATCCTCCATTTATTTTTTCGTTTTCCCAGTTTTCTTCCTCCGTTTTTTATTTCTTTCCTTTTCTTCATTCCATTCCATTTTCCCCAGTTATTTTTATTTAATATGTTATATAAATGTGAGCTCACCAATGTAAACAAGCTTTTTTAGGTGGATGAAATATATACACAATGGTTATGAAGATTGTATGTATCAGTATAGCATTGCCCCCCACCCCCCGTCCCCACCCCCCGCCCCCCAAAGACAAATACTTAGCTATCAAATATTTTATTTTTCTTGCTTCTAAATATCGATCTAAAAAAAGACAAATATAATACTAATTCCTGACATTTATCAATGCGATTTACTAGTAATTAATCATAATCACCATAATCTTCATGAAGAATATAATCAATTGTGACATTTCTTGAACCACAAACAGAAAATACGACTTATATATGTGACTTTTTAATACTTCCATTACAACCAATCTATATATCTATATAATATAGAGTTAAAGAAGAAAAATCTATACAACCAATCTATATATTCATAATATAAAATATAATTAAAGATGAAAAATAACATTTGCAGCAATCATTTCTAAACGTCATACATGACGAACGTTATACACCTATATATTAGTTATACCTATATATTAGTTATACCTATATATTAGTTATACCTATATGTACATATTTATATTTCAAAAACAATTCAATCTGTTGATAATATTTTTTATTTTAGTTCAGTGTTTGTTCTTCAGGCGCTTATACTGTCGTCACCACGACTCAAAACTTCTGCTTTTTTGAATTAAAATGGTCGAGTAATATATTTTTCCGGGTTTTACATGGACTAGTAATCTCACATCAATGTCAAAACAACATTTAAGCATGGCAATATCTGTTATCATGGTGCACGCACATTTTCAGTGATTTTAACACGGTGGGCTAGCTATTCTAGTGTTTTGTCTATAATACTCAGTGTTATAATAACTAAAACCTTTTAAAATACATTCATAAAATCCATTTAGAATCGAATCTAGACAAGATAGATTTTTTAATAACTTGGGTAAGGGTGGGTAAAGTCGTTTCGCCCTTTGAGGAAAAGTAGTCTCTCTCTCTCTCTCTATCTCTCTATCTCTCTCTCTCTCTCTCTCTCTCTTCATTCATTCTTTAATTCTCTCTACCATGATATATAGGTAGTAAGTTCATCTTAGTTTCTTTTTAAATCATGCATTGTTTGTAAATAGGATTTTTATCTTACGAGTCTCATGTAAAGAGGCGTTATACACTTATGAAATCATCGTACTGAAATCAAGGTGCTATCTATCTATCTACATATCTGTCTTTCACCCTTACGAAAAAATAAAAATAAAAATAATAATAGCGACTACATCGGAGACAATGTTCAACCTGCTTACTCAGTGTTCCTATATTATTGTTAATCATTGCAATTCAATATTAGTAATGTTTGTAACCTGATTACTTCTCTGCACATAATGTCTTCCAATCCGCCTGACTATCTCCCTCGAAGCCACACGAAACTTAGAACTGAACAGAAATATGATAAAAGGATTGACGGCAGAGCTAGCGTACGCCAGGAACACTCCGATAAAAAGAAAAGTATTCCAGCTACACTTTTCTTCACTGGAATAATCTTTGATAAAAAGATCGAGAAAGACAACAGTGTTCAAAGGCGTCCATGCTATAGCAAATGAGATTACGATAGCAAAGGAGAGATAGAAGACTTTGCGTTGTCTCATCGAGCGTTGAGTGTTCTGTGGCTCGGATAGCGAAACACCTATACGTCTTTGCTGGCCTTTGAGTCGAACAAAAATGAAAGAATAAGCTACTGCCATGAGGATAAAAGGCGCTAGAGCAAAACATATAAAGACAGAGATATAATAAGATTCGTATGTTAGACCTTTGGGATCCCACTGGATGAAACAATGAAGTCGGTTGTCATGAGTTGCTACGCTGAAAGATTCGAAGTAAACTCCATGGATAACGATCCCCAAAACCCATGTTAATGAAGCGATGAGAATACACGATCTTTTTGTCATCAGAAAGCGCTTTAGAGGAAGTACGATAGCGTAAAATCTATCTATAGTTATCAAAATAAGACTGAATATCGAAACAGCCGTGGAAAGGTCTTGCAGAAAGAACACTAGTTTACAAAGTACCAAGCCCGCGGTTCCACTAATCAGCCAGCGGCGGTCACCAAAGTAGATCTCCACGATTCGTCTCGGAATGACAAGGAGAGGGAAAATGATGTCTGAGAGCGCCATGTTAGCAATAAAGATATCTGTGGTGTTCTTCATACTTTTCGAGCTCACTACAACGATCAGGATGAGAGAGTTCCCAACAAGAGCCAACAGCATCACAATAACGTTAGCCAGCGTAGCTCCAAGCCTTTCTGTTTGTGTACTCAAGACAGCGGTGCATTGCAGTGCTACCGTTCTATTTGCCAGGGAAACCAACGATGTGGAGTTAACTGGCAGCATCGTGATTCTAACGAGGGGCTAAAGATTTCATTCACAGCTGCTATCGATGTGAAGCGAACCCAAAGAACTACGACTTTCTTCGCATTACGACGTTATGCACTTGTTATTATATCTTTAGATACTTGATTCTGATTGGTCGTAAATGTGTGCCATATTTAAAACCTACATTTCAATGGTGGGATTAGAGAATAATGCGTTTTTAAGTATTTGAGGGGTTTTACGTTGAAAACGCTCTAAGAAATCATCCACTTTCGATTCTTTTCAAGAAAAAGCGTAATGAGCTTAAAAGGAAATGTCCGGTCGAATTATGTTTTATGATTACAGTAATTTTAAGTAACACTTTCACCTAAAAACAGATTTGGAAAACGACCTTCATTGTGTATGCTTGATATTCCAAGTGTCATTCGTTGAGTATTATTTCTTTCCTTAGCAGTAGTCCTTGAAAAGTTTAACCATGTAAAAAAGAAATTAAGTGAATTAAGCTAAGACTTGTTCTTAAGATATTTGCAATGGAAGAAACACATTAGGAACAGACTGGACAACTACAATTATTCTTCAAATTTGTCTTTTCAAAAGCTTTTAAGATCATTCAAGAGGCTTTTGATTAAAAGCATTCGAAATCTGCCCTTTCTTGCTCTCTTGAAGCCGTTTTCATATCCTTAGTTTGAAAAACGTTTTCTTTTTCAAGGCGCTTTGAGTTCAAAAGATATCCGTAGAATGAAAAAACATTAACAGAATATACGAAATCGTTCAGCTATTAATTAACAATTATTCGCCAAAGGTGAATTGAATATCGGGGAATATTTACCGAGAATCGAGTCTCCGATATTCACTTCACCTTCGGCGAATAATTGTTTTAGTATAAATACACAGGTGATTCTTTCAAAAAAAGAAGAAGATCAAAGACATTTTTTTCCGGTAACAGCAACAAAGCGGCTGGCCGCCATTTTGGATTATCGCTGGAGGTGATTATCGTGGGATAGTGTGAGTTTCTCGACCAATCAGTGCGCGAGATTTTCAATAATCACCTGTGTATTTTTACTAAAAAAAACATTAAAGTGATAATGGGTTAATTCTTTGCAAAAAAGAATTTTTTAAATGATAAGGGTTTATTATATAAAAATTAGACAATTAAATAAATTAGATAATTAATTATTATATAAATATATTATTAATGAGCCAGCTTCCACGACCAACGAAACGTCTATTACCAGCTAGGTACTAACATCTGAAAACATACTTCTATACTAGAGGAACCTTTAAATATAATATAATTAATAATTAATAAATAGTGATATTTTATTATTTTCTATTAATTTTTGTATTACTCTATTTTTAGAGTTTAAAAAAAGAGGAAAAGGTAACCAATAAAAAACTACAGAACCAAAGGTAAAAAAAAACAACAAAAAACAAACAAAACAAAACAAAACAAAAACAAACAAACAAACAAACAAATAAACAAGCAAAAATTAGAACAAAAACAAAGGAGTAATGTGTGAGTGATGATTCTTAAGAATGCTACAATGTGCAGATGGAAAGTGGTCTTCATTTAATCAAAAAACATTTACATGCAATTTTAAAGCAAAAGGAGATAGATGAGTGGACCTTAAGCTTTTATTGGGGGGGCATGTGCCCCATGTGCTCCCCCCTGGTTACGGCCCTGTTTTGTAAACAACGCAGATGAACGTTTAATGCTATATAATTTGCGCTTTAAAAGCATAATTTTCTCATTATTGAAACTTGTAAACTATCACTTATTATAGATACGCTTTCAGTGTAACTCAAAATATGAAAATGACTTCGGCGTCTTCGTACGTAAATAAATAGACAAAGAATAAAAATTTTTTAAAAAATGGAATGTCTTCTTAGTGCCAATAAGAATGGAACAGGGAGTATATTTTTTTGTTTTGTTATCTATCCACTTTAAGCCTTATGTTTCTCAATTCTCAAAATATCTCGGCTTAAACTCCTTGAACTAAAGTCATTTCATTTTTCTATCCTTTTCGATAAATACGAACATACTCTAGATAAGTAAACCAAAAGAGCAAGAACAGGAACTTTATCGTATTTTTGCAGTAAATCTGCCTAAGTCGCTTCTCATTGACTGCTAATTTCAACCTAAGCTTTAAGATTTAACTCAGGCCTCTTGGCAACAATTTAAGTGTTAATTTAAACTCAATTGAAGTGATTTGAGCAAATAACTTACACTTACTTCACAAAAACAAACAAATCTGAGTAGTATAGTTCTAAGAAACGTTCTTAAAAAAATACAAATTTAATGAAAAATTAATTCATTCCTTGTTATATCAAGTTCTAAAGCCCTAAAACTTCAAAACTACACTCAAAATATTACAAACCATAAAAAAGGCATTTTCTATTATTTGCCTTTGATTTTTTGTGGCGTTTTATCTTCAATTTCATTGACATCGAGAAAAAACGTAAGCGAAAACATAAAAATAAAAGGGACAAAAAGGAACTAAAAAACAAAACCCAAGCTCAATTACCATACTACGTGCATGGTAGCAGACAATATTTGTCGACAAAACAAGATAAAGCTAACGGTTTTCGCATCAGTTGAAAGGACGTACACGTTAAATTAGCAGTCGTACTGTGTAGCCGTACCGTATCTCACCGTATAGACTTAACTATGTGTTAATTTACTACAAGACAACGGCAAGGAATTTCGATCTTACGACAGTGACTAGTACTAATACTAGTACTAGGACCGAGGAGGGATCCATGCGGTATCCCACAGGTAACCAACCTCTACCTAGATTTATTATTTCTTATTAAGTCTTATTATTCGTATGATTAATGTTATCGCATGTCGCACCGTGTATGTGCAGTGAGTACCGTGTTTCGCACAGATACGAACATTGCTTTACAGAATATTTTCGTCGATCTTCTATGACAAAAAATTAATAATGACGCAATGTTTTCGACATAAATCCATCAGTAATTACCCTAGCATCCATCCACGCGGAATGACTTCAGTGTTTGTTATTTTGTTGACTTGTTTTTACACCCTGAGTTGTAGAATTATCATTTCAGGGGGGAGGGGTTAGTTCCATGTTGTATTTATAGTAGCCGTTCAAAGCTTTTTGAAGTCTTAGCATGAACTCGATTCAGAATATGTCTAAAGAATATATGTCTAATATATATATATAATCTTTATTATTTTAAGAACCGCAGTGCAACAAGAGGATTTTATTTTATTTTGTTTTAAAAATAAGTCGTTTAACAATACACACATCTACATAAATACCCCACCCCCCATTGACAAAGCTAATTTATCAACAACACAAAGCTGGATATGCTACAAATGCAAGAGCCAAGCCATGTTTTGATTCACTTCTCATCTTAACGCGTGGCAAGAAGTACTAAAACAAGATTCCAAGAATTTGGTGTGGATTTATACAAGGTATTTTACACTCTTTTCTGTAGAACACTTTGAAGACTATCTTGTCTGTGAATCTTACAAGAAAATTCGAAATTAAATATATCTTTTACTTTTCTAAATAAATTTAATTTTGGAATCCATATTATTTTGATTTAATCGCATCTAAAAGGATGAGATTGTATTTTTGGATTTTTCTTGAGCAGATCACAGTTAACTTGGAGTAGAAAAGAAAATGGAGAAAACTGTCTTCCTGGCTGTGTTGGTTCTTTGTACTCTTTTTGATAGTCTCAGCGGACAAGGGCTTGGATACATCGTCCGGCGCGATGGTATGGAATAAAATACATAAGAAAATTCTCTAATATGAATGTATATAAATTCAAGTGGTTTTTGAATGAGCGCGAAATGGTTAGAATGATTCTCCTTATATTTCGATTTTAAAATAATATTTTTTCTATCACATTTGAACACGAATATTTTGGTAATCACTTTATCATAAGATACTAAAAAAATATATAATTTCGATCTCAAAACTAAACTCAAATATAACAAGAGTATAAGGCCCCGTCCACACGTATCCGGAAATTTGTGTATCCGCAAATTTTTTTTTGCGGATACGGGTTGCGTCCACACGTGTCCGGAAATTTTTGTATCCGTATCCGCAAATTTTACGAAAATGGTCTCCAGAGTGGAAATTTTCGAATACGCTCCGAATACGGATACGTGTGGATGGTCGTGTCCGCAAATTTTTGAATACGCTGACGTAAACACGATTTTGCGCATGCTCAATAAGAAAAACTATCCGTCAAAGGGACTAGGAACTAGCTCGAATCAGGGCGGATCAAGAAATATCCGGATATGTGTGGACAGTGAAAACGATTCGAAAACGATTCGAATACGCTGCGTGTGGACGCGAACATTTTCGTATCCGCAAAAAAATAATTTGCGGATACAAAAATTTCCGGGTACGTGTGGACGGGGCCTTTAATTACGTTTTACAAGCAGGCGTAGCTCAGTTGGTTATTTTGCATCATTAACATTATTATTAACATCATTAGCAAGAACATTATAGGCGTTATTAAAAAGAGCAGCGAATTTGCGGCTTTTGAGTGCGCATAAACTTTGATACAAAGAACTATATTAACACATATTATATCTAAAAACCAGGCCATTTTAGATTAAACTGTTTCGCTAGGAGCAAATTTTGTTGAATTTTCTATTGGATTTGGCGATTCTATCCCCCACATAAACAAGCAGTGACGTCATAGTGAAATAGGGCAATTGTCGTGCGTCATCAACTTGTGCGCGTGCGATCTTTCTGTTTCAATAGGCCCTTTGCAGCTAAGCAATCACGTGCTGATTAATTCACTGAGAGCAAATGAATGAACATTTTGATTCCCATGGGTGAAATTTACTGGACTGCAAACAAACTTTCTACAACCTGTTTTGAGAGATCGTAATAAAACTGCATTTCGTAACACACATGTTTTCATTCAGTTCTTTACAAGTAGCTAAAAAGAATCACCAATTTAATATAAAAACAAAAATTTTGCAGTCCAGTACAGACACGTGACCGTTAACTACAAAGGGCCTATTGATCCCCTATTCTATGCTAGATAAATGTGGATTACTGTATTAATTATATAACAATAAAGGTATGACCAAATACAATCAAGTGTCATTTTTCCAAGTCTTAAAATTGATTCATAAAGATCTCTTCCACGACAGAATTTTTAAAACGCAGCGGATGATGGAAAAAATAGGACAACAAAGCAGCCAGCCAGTGCATTGGAGCGCGAAAACCATGGATCAATTTATTTTTTATCAAATTTATCTCCGTTGGCTATAACGTTTTGACTTCTATTTGAGGGTGCTCGTACCTATACCTAATTAGAAGACTTAAACGCACTAGACACATGCATGCCAAGCAATGCGCACACTATGAAGTGTAAAAAGAATGATAGTTATAAAAGCGTATCCCAGCGGAACACCCCTACCCAAATTCTGGCGGAGTATCCCCTCCCCTCCCGCCCCACGGGCTCTCAACCCCTCCGCCGCCAAGGTCTGATGCTCAGGTTAGTCCATCCATCCATCCATACCGACTTATTTACTGATCTACCACATAAAGCTTCTAATATTGATTCAATTAATGGATCTCACAAACATTACATATCAAGTACCCGCTAAAAGGTTAAATACAATGATTTCTTCATTCTCAAACATAAGCCATGGCCTTTCAAAACAGGAGTCCACCAGGAGTAACTCGATATACGAATGCAGCTACTATAATAGTCAAAGGATGCGAGGCAAGTTAAAATCCTCGATAATAATGATATAATCCTGTTTCCTACTAATCGCTTTAGCGCTAATCGAGGGGGGAAACCAAAGAGAATTTAAGTTTAAGCGATTTATTTGTCGATATTTTCTTACCGAATTTTTGCAGAGGTGACCTATTTATCAAACAAGCGTAAACCACCCCTGGTAAATGAAACTGCTCGCTTCGAAACCTTTACGGCAAACAACTTCCTCTTCACTACTTTTCCAAAATTAACGCAACATTTGACGTTGACAGAACTGGAACCTGGAAGACATAATGTTCTAAATGCCGCTCATACGATAACACCTGCTGCTCGTAGTTTTGGATGGATATATGTCAGTATTTTCTTTTTTGATGTATTAGTATTTAGTATTTGTAAAACGTACGTTTATTTTGGAGAAACTTTATAAGGGTCTCTTGTCCTGTTGTTCTTTCTAGCTAAACTTATGTTTCTTTTTGTTTGTTTGTTTGTTTGTTCTTGTCGTTCTTGGTAGTTTTCTTTTCTTTTCTTTCCTTTCATTTCCTTTCCTTTCCTTTCCTTTCCTTTCCTTTCCTTTCCTTTCCTTTTCTTTTCTTTTCTTTTCTTTTCTTTTCTTTTCTTTTCTTTTCTTTTCTTTGTGAGTGTGTGTGTGTGTGTGTGTGTGTGCGTGGTGCGTATTTTGTATTTTTCATAATTACTAGTTGTAAAACTAATAAATAATATTAAAATAATAAATAAATAAACAAATAAACTGTCGCTTAATATAAATTGATATTTGTGTGTGTGCGTGTATGTGTTGAATCTCTAAAATAAAATAAAAAAGGAAAAAAAGAAGGGAAGAATGATAACGAAAATGATAACAAAAAGCTAAAAACGGAAAGCTAAAAATGGAAAGCTAAAACACCATCTTCGCTTGATCTAAACTGGGTCCGACCCAAATATCTAAATTTAGATCTTTGGGTCGGACCCTCTTCAGACTGTGCTCTACACCAACTGAAGTGGAACATGGTTCAATTGTTTTATTTTAGCCAATCAAATCATTTAAATGAATGTGCGAAAGCTCTAGCAAGTCAAGCAAGCTTCGCCAGTCAGATGAAGGTTATTTCGTATTTCACTATTGCCGTGTTAATAGCTGAATTGTAAGACTCTTTCGATTACATAAATTTCGAATCAAGTTTTAAACGAATTTCTGTTAACAATGAGTGGTCGGCAAAGATATCAAAAGATAACAGACCAGCAACGAACTATTTTAATGCGTTTTTACAACAACGGCATGACAAGTAAGGCTGCCGCTTATCAAGAACAAGTTAAACGCGCAGCAGGAGAATCCAATCTTGACGAAGAAAGAGTAAAGGTAAGTTTGAATCGAAGAATATTTCTTTACAAACGGTCAATTACTTAGTCTATTGCTGGTTTTCACATGACGTCAGCAAAACATCAAAATCTAAAATATAGATCGTATAAAGACATTTCTCAAGTATGTTTTAGAAATCAGTGTTATAAGTCACAAGAAAAAGTTTCGAGGCATTTCGATGTTTGGTTCTCGAGTTATGAAGGTTGAGTTTGTGTCACGCAATACTGTCACGTCTATCTAAATAGCTATAAAAATATTAAAATAATTTACTTTAGTTGAAAGATTTTCCCTTAGACACGTTTAAAATATCTATTTAAAGTCTTTGTAAGTGAAAAATAGTCAAACATATTAAATATTCCATCATTTTAAGCCTTTGGAATTTCGTCCGCCATGATGGTGAACCTACTTGGAACACCAAGATGGCCGCTCCATACATTTTAACCAAATATTGCGTAAAATTTGGCCAGTATATGTAAATTGGGCCGCTTTACAAGAATATAAAACTTCTATTTCATTATAATGCGAATTTATGCTTTTGAAATTCATGATGACGTAGGTGAAAACCAAGAATAGACACAGTAACTTAAAGATTATAGTCTTTCTTCGCTACACGCGTCTTTTGTCAGCTGGCATGGTTGGCTGTCACAGATCACGGCGTGTTGTAATTATGAGCTTTGTGATTCGTGTTAGTTACTGATAATTGCTCGTATAAAAGTAAGAACTACTCTTTTTTATTTCGTTAAAATATTAGAAATGGATAGGTAATGAAACATCCAAACGTAAAAGAGGGGCCAGTTGTATACAGCTCGAACAGTCATCGACAGGAATGCCGGACGCGAGTACTCCACCACAACCACCCAAAAGAAAAGCTCCTAGCTTTATAAAAGGCCCAAATTGCTACAACGCATTTTGTGCTGAATTTTTAAAGTCTGGTGAGTATTCTCCTAGTGTAAAAAGAGTTCTTACGTGAAACTTTCGATCTTCATGCGTTTAGTTGTTTATAGGCCGTTGTTATGGCAATCTTACGTACCAGCTCAGCGTAACGATCGATATGCACGGTACGATACGAGGGGTCGCTTGGGCTTGCGGGATTGACCATTTTTTGGTGCGGGATTACGATGTTTTATTTTTTTGATGGAATATAACCGTGGTTTTCAAAACTACGCGACCTCGACAAATTCGGTACAAGCTCAAATTAACCCTGCTCAAAACATGCGGCGTTTTGACTGTCGTCGATCAAAAGTCTAACAAAGGAACGCATTGTTTGACGGCACCTTAACAGCTCCATATAAAGAACAAGTCATAACTGAGAAAGGATTTAAATAATTGCTTAACCCGACGTTTAATTGATAAAAATGAGAATATACCTTGCCTTTTTTTCAAACCCAACAGATACCTGTACTGGTGCCAGCAGAACAGATAAAAATAGGCAGGCAGCACAGCTATGGCAAGAAATGTCCAAAGCTCAAAAGGAAGAGTATGTGGCCAAGACCAAACAAAAACCTGTTGATGAAATGTGTGCAGAAGAAAAAGAAGCGCTAATAAAAAAAACACAAAAAGCAGCTATTCAGGGAGGTTGGTACAGTTTGTAATATTATAATTTTATATAATATGATAAATGCGTAACTAAGGAGCGTTTTTCTTCTTTTCTGACCAAAATTACGAAAAATAATGTTTGCTGGTATTTGGTTTAGTACATTGCTTAAAAATATCCCAAAAAGTCACTTAGACGTTTTCGCACGTAAGGCTTACTCATGAGCAATGAATATGCTGGATTTTGTTATGCCATCGTCTTCTCATTACATAAATATTTCGGCATGAGGGCACACATATAGAGGATATTACATGGGCGCTTGGAGATACGAAATTTATCTTCGAGTGTTGAAAAGATCTCTCACGAGTGAGCGCAGCGAAGAGAGATCGTGAAATTTTCAACACGAGAAGATAAATTTCGTATCTCCAAGCGCCCATGTAATATTCTGTTTATTATATAATTATCAATGAAGTATGTTTTGGCTTTTTCAGGCAATTCTTTCCGTGTATTTTTGAATAGTCATCGCAATGGTGTTATTTTCACACGTGAAAATAACATGTTATTTTCACGTGTGAAGATATCAATTTTTCGAAATAGAGAAATAGATATTTCATTGGTAATTATATAATGAATACTTATATTCATGTTTAGAAAAACTCATGGTGACTTTTCAAAAGAAATCAAAACTGTGATTTGGTAGTTTTATGTCAAGTTTGACCTTTATATATGAATTGGTTAAGTCTTAAGTAACTCGACCAAATAAATTAGGACAAAGAAGTGGACTTTATGGTTGCGAGTCAAAACTCTTCTCATAGCCAAAGCAACAAATAACTTTTCATTATTTTTTCACTCTTTTTTGTTTATATTTTCTCAGAAGTATGTATGAAATATGTAATTTATAAATTTTGTGCGGAAGGAAGCCCTGAACACTTCGGAGATAAAAAATACCCAGTTTGAAGGGGGTTCCTGTTTGAAAGTTAGGAAAAAGGTAAATTTTACTTGGGGACCAAAAACATTGTTCATATAGAGGTTTCACTGTATATGCATCATAACAGACGATCAGTACAATATAAAATATAATACGATCTTGGTTAATCTTTAATCTTAAGTGCATTCATTCAAATGATTTTACATAATTTATGGTACAATGCCATCATCCTCACAAACCCACCAGTAATGCTTTGTCAATAATGTTGTAACTCCCTCAAATAAAGGTCGAACAAATTGTGCAGTCTTCATTCTAAAAGTGCAATAGAAGGATGCTTGTGATTTTATTTAATTCACATTACATAATATTGTCCTCAAAAGAAATGATTACTAATTTTAAATTTAGCACTCAGATTTATAAACCTAATGTTTACAAAATTAAACAATAAAGTTTAAAACTGTTTATATAGGAAAGAACCAGTGAAATTCTAAGGATAAAAAGGTTCTTGATTAATTTTGCATTGGTGGTATAACCACTGTCAGATTTTTGTATGCAGATTGTTATACTGTATTGTATATAGTGATGTAACTGAATTTCAAATGTTTTGCATATTGAATACATTTCAAACTTTAAATTACATTTCCTGAACTTAATAATAATTATGTAATTAAAAGAATGCAATATATACTATCTTCGGATTAATTCTTATGAATCAAATAGCAGTCTTTAGATAATATATTTACTAACATTGATATTAGTTAGGAATGTACACATATTTAAATTGAATTTGAACAAGGTATTCATGGCATATAATTGTTGTTTCTTGTGATGTATGCGATATTTATACTCAGTGCACTTAAATTTTTATAACTTAATTTTTGTTCATATCATTAGGTTATGTTTCTAGAAGACATGGGATGCGAAATATCAACAATACTCATGGAACCATCTGGACAGATTTTTAATATGGGTTCTTCTGGTGGAGAGAATTTCCTGTCCTCTAATATAGAGATCACATTGAAATTTAAGGAACATTTTGGTAAGGCATATAGTTTCAGAAGATATATCCAGGGGCAGATCCAGGGGGTGCGCAACCCCTGGTTTGACTTTGTTTCCCTACTTCGAAGTAACCAATACTGGTTTTTACTTTTGATTATAAGGGGTGCACCCCCCCTGAGTTAACTAAAACAAAATCTTGGAACTGCCCCTGATATCCACGCCCTTATGTACCCTATTTTTTTGAAATTCCCCTTTATCCTCTGAACCAGTTTTCTTTCATACTGTTTCTGTAATTTTTTTTCCGCTTGAGGCATCCTTACTGTCTGGAATTTTCAAAATTCCTTTGTGGCATGGATATTTTTCGTTACTAAAGAATATTCTCATGTCAAATATTTTAAAATGTTATACTTATACATTTTTTATTTCAAAATTCCAGCTTCCAACCATGACAAGTATGATCATCAAGATTTGGCAAAGATGTTCAACGAAAAATATAGTAAGCTTTGTAAATAATAGATTAGGATAAGTAATAGAGTGTGGACATGTCTTTTAATAGTTGACCTTTTATTTACGTTCTACTTGTTGTGCAATCCTAAACCAATCACAGTCTTTGGTTATACATTTCTCTGGGTAGCCCAGTGGTTGTACTGGGAAAATCACTTTGTAGGTGGCCTGGGCTTCATATTATAGTTTACCTTTTATTCAATTTTTTAATTGTGTCATGTGGAGCTAAATCTTCCCTTTTGTCTCAATGCAGGTGAAGCTGTTGGAAAATTCTCCCGGGTGCCATATTTGAAAGGTGGGTTTGTTGTGAAAGGATTGCCTGATGGTATTCCTTTCCGCAAACCCACTCATTATGGTCACAAACAAATTCAGGCCATCATGTCATGCAAAGGCAACATAGTCTTTGAGCTAGCTACCACTACTCAAAGTAGTAAGCAAAAAGCCTGTGATACAGACAGCTGTCAACAACAAGAGATACCAGAGATAGATGTTCATACAAAAAAAGAACTCCTCACAAAGATATGTGGTGAGCCAGCTGCAAACAGAACACTGGAAGGAGCTGAGGAAAAAATCAAAGAAGATGAAGTGGAAGTTGTTTCTCTTTCCTTACGCCAAGATGAACGATTAATACTTTATCATAATGAAATTTTGAAGCATTTTGATAGCGATGGTATATTAGCGGTGAAGGACAACCTTGCACACTCACTGGATATAACGGGTATGGTGATCCCAACATACACAATGACAGACGAAGAGTTCTGGTTATTCTATTGCAATGACAGACACCCTCAGAGTATCCAGCATATATCTAAAAAGGCAAAATTAAGAGGCTACTGGTTGGACAGGGATGCCAAAACATCTGACTACAAGCTTTTAGCGCAGAAAACATCTGTCAAAGCAGAAGCTATCATAACATCTGCAGTTGGGCCTTTATACTTCATAGAGGAAATTGAAGTTGAAGAGGGAAATATTTTTAAACCTTCACTTCTCTTCAAGAAAGCTATATTGAACACTCTACACCAACAAGGCTTTATCAAGAATTTGGAGTCTTTACACTGAAAATTTAAGTCCACTCATCATCATTTAACTGTATCTCAGGAAGAAAAAATTATAGCAATACAGGATTTGTATGGAAGAAAACTGGAAGTTCCAGAGAGTAGGGGGAGGGGGTGCTTCTAAAAAATTCTGTATTTGGGGTATGGATATTTTTTGGAACTATATATGTTTATAATTATTAAATTGTTGATACATATGCATTAGTACACTTAACTGTCATTGCAAACTGTTATCATTTTTCCAACAATCATGTTCTATTCAACAAACCCAGACTGCATACCACTTTTCAAATGGAAAAGAGCAACTTTGAATTCAGAAAAAATTAATGGTTGTCAAAGATTGCAAAGCTCTAAACTTTGAGTGTTTAGTTGATTTTGTTTAATTAATTAAAAGCTATTAGTGTCTCTTAAATAGGTAACTCATTTTGTGTGCAATGTTGTCTTGACTTCCTTGAAAGAGAAGCAGTGTGACAGTGATATATTGCAAATTAACATTGCAGTTTTTCTCGCCCATGCAACAAATGACGGGACTGAACAAGCCAGATTTCAAGTCTGATCAATCAGTTTGAACTGTGGTCACAAGGATTTAAATTATTATCAAAACCGATCCAATTTGTTTTGAAGCTTTGAAATGAGATACAGACCTCATACACTACATATAAATAATATTGCAAAGTTTTTGTTTCTGCAATAATATAATATTGGATGTAGACATTTGGCAATATAGTTAAATGTTTTGTGCGATCTGAGGCAAATATTTTAATTTAAAGTAACTAATTATGTGAAATTACTTTGACAATTTGTTGCTGACTATTGGGGTGAGGATTTATTTATATTGATATTACTAGAGTCATCATGAGAGATACAAACCCAAGTGCCTAATTACACAGTGAAAAAAGTATCCTCCATACAGTGTATATACCATCATCACAAACAATATCTACAAATTGTTTTTAATCCATTATTTGTAAGCAGGTGAAAGATAAAATCACATAATAAACTTAAACAAATCTATTGAATTTAATTAAAAGTTTTTCAAACCACTACTTATGGTCTTATTTTAATAATACACTTTAATACAGTTAATTATACAGCTTCTCATTAATCCCATATAGGTAACTGTCCAATTATTTTCTTAACTGGATAGGTCTTGTTGATATGGGATTAATTAGGCAGCTATTTAATTAATAGGTAATGGGGTTTCATGCTCCCCAATCAAGAAGTAATTAGACTCGAAAAAATTCCTCTGACTGCCAAATTGGACTCGGCCTATGGCCTCATCCAATTTTGTCAGTCCTCAGAATTTTCCTCGTCCAATTATTTCTTAATTGGACAGCATGGAGTCCTACTACATACACTAATTGTTTTAAATATATTTGATGACTGCATGGTTTTCAAAAACCCTGAAACAAAAGTATTTAAGGTGTAACACGTACGGTACAGAGCTAAAGAGGGTTTTTGAAAACCACTTAGGACCTTCTTTTAATATGTAAAGATGAGTTGCACCAGTTTATCAGGGGTAAATTTGTGTTTTGATCGATGTATACACTTATTTCAATAAAGTTTGTCACCAAATACCTAGAAAGCTGAGATCACTGAGGATCATGGGAAACAATTCATTTTAAACAAATAAAGCTTTTTTTGATACAAACTGCAGCTTGAGGATGCTCAGGAGAGGTGAGACTATCTGGTAAAAGACGTGTAAGTCCATCAACAATTATCAGGCGGTTGAAACATGAAAAATGTATCTACCCATAATCCTTGTCGGCCTCAGCTTTATGGCTTTTCAGGTGACTAACTTTATTGAAATAGCTGTATGTTAAACGAAAACTAAACTATAAATACTTGTTACTATATTTCCAGATTGGTAGATTGAATAAACTGATTGATTGATTGACTTGCAAAACTCGCCGAGTACTCACCAAAAACTTTCGAGCCCGAAGATTGTCTAATTGTCTATTATCTTCATTAAAAAAGAAAAGAAATTCCCTCTTTCATCATAATTTCCCGTTTTTTTTTTGTGTGTTTTACTTTTTTAGTGACATATGCCCCGTTTACAAAAAGCCGGATATTTTTTTACCCGAGTAAAACAATGTGCGTTTTCGCATCGTTTTCGATCGTTTACTTGAAAACACTTGTAGGAGCTAACAATGAGCATGCGCATAGTTCCTGAGCCTGCGTTCTCCTTTGTTTAATGACGTTAGCGTTTACGAAAATACCCGGTCGAGTCATGGAAACGCATAGTCAGCGCTTTCAAAATTATCCTCTGAAAAGCATTTTCGAAAATAGGCGGCTAAAGGCCGTCTCCGTGTATACGGTAGGTCTAAACGGATAAAAAAATATGCTTTTAGAAAAATATAATAATCAAGCATTCCAATATCTCAAGCATTTCGTCAGGTTATTTTACTGGATCAATGAAAAACAATGCTTATGCAATAAAACTTTTAAGTTAAATAAGATCAATAAGACCCTGTTTGGAATGGTTGAAAATCATTCTTTTTTTCATGCAGAAAATAGAGATGTATAATATCACAACTTGGTCACGTGACCTATTTTGTCAATTATTATTATTAATCCGAAGGGCATCCGTTCCAAAACGAACTTGTTATGCTCGAAGAACCAAACAATAGCTTTTTGATTCATATAGAAATCATCACCCCATTTTAAATTAACCGGGCTATTTCATGCATTTCAAGTCTACTATTTTACTCGCCCGAAAATCACGTGACTACCAGAAGTCGGCATGACCATGCTAAAAATTCTCAACAACCTGAATATCACTTGAGGTCCAAGACTTATTTTCATAGGTTTGAAATATTACAGAAAATACGTTGTTAAAGTTGTTAAATAAATTGGTCAAATACCCTGCCTTAACATGCTCGAGTGAATTCATGTGAAAATTAGCAAGAAATTCTCCCTTTCTTTCTTTCTTTTTTTCTTTTTAACTTTCATTTTTTGGGACAAAAATCAGCCACTTCAATACATTTTCGACTTCTTTGAAAAATAACAAGACAATCCATCTTTCATCATAATTTCCCGGGTTTCATTAGTATTTTACTTTTTAAAATTTATAAAAGATTCAATAAATACCCTCTTTTATCACATATAATTTACTGGTCAAAAATTCCAAAATCAATTAAGTAGGGTTAATCTGCATGGCTGAGACCTACAGATGCAGAAAATGGATTATGTTTCGAAATTGGCCCCGCCCAGCACCTGTTAATTAAGGCCAAATAGGGGCTTGTGTCAACACTAGCAAGAATTCACTGGAATGATGCAAGAATGGTGTTTTCTGAAACCTCTTAATCTGCTGAACTTAAAACAGTTTATTGCAGGCTTATATCTGTAATATTTGTGAAGTTATCAAAAAATTTGAATATTGCACTCAAGCACTTCAGAACAAAATAAAACACAAACTGCCATAACAGGTTTTTGAGGATAATTTACTGTCCAAAAATTCCAAAATCAATTAAGTAGGGTTAATCTGCATGGTTGAGACCTACAGATGCAGAAAATGGCTTATGTTTTGAAATTGGCCCCGCCCAGCACCTGTTATGGCCAAATAGGGGCTTGTGTCGACACTAGCAAGAATTCACTGGAATGATGCAAGAATGGTGTTTTCTGAAACCTCTTAATCTGCTGAACTTAAAACAGTTTATTGCAGGCTTATATCTGTAATATTTGTGAAGTTATCAAAAAATTTGAATATTGCACTCAAGCACTTCAAAACAAATTAAAACACAAACTGCCATAACAGGTTTTTGAGGATAATTTACTGGTCAAAAATTCCAAAATCAATTAAGTAGGGTTAATCTGCATGGTTGAGACCTACAGATGCAGAAAATGGCTTATGTTTTGAAATTGGCCCCGCCCAGCACCTGTTATGGCCAAATAGGGGCTTGTGTCGACACTAGCAAGAATTCACTGGAATGATGCAAGAATGGTGTTTTCTGAAACCTCTTAATCTGCTGAACTTAAAACAGTTTATTGCAGGCTTATATCTATAATATTTGTGAAGTTATCAAAAAAATTTGAATATTGCACTCAAGCAATTCAGAACAAAATAAAACACAAACTGCCATAACAGGTTTTTGAGGATAATTTACTGTCCAAAAATTCCAAAATCAATTAAGTAGGGTTAATCTGCATGGTTGAGACCTACAGATGCAGAAAATGGCTTATGTTTCGAAATTGGCCCCGCCCAGCACCTGTTATGGCCAAATAGGGGCTTGTGTCGACACTAGCAAGAATTCACTGGAATGATGCAAGAATGGTGTTTTCTGAAACCTCTTAATCTGCTGAACTTAAAACAGTTTATTGCAGGCTTATATCTGTAATATTTGTGAAGTTATCAAGAAATGTGGATATTGCACTCAAGCACTTCAGAACAAATTAAAACACAAACTGCCATAACAGGTTTTTTGAGGATAATTTACTGGGTTTAAGCAATTCCAAAAAAACAGTAAGTGATCTAGTTGGGACACGAAAGGCCATTTTGATATATTTTTATTTTCATTTGAAAAATAACAAGAAATTTCCACTTCCTTCAAAAATTCCCATTAGAAAAAAACATTGCGCTAGTATTACTGAAGTATGGTTATATTGTTTACACGCTAGGGACATAATCAGCGCTTTATTTCAATGTATTTTCTTCTAAAAAATAACAAGAAAAAAATTCCTGTCATCATAATTTTCTGGGGTTCTTTTTATTTCAATATTTTATTGGGACTCTTAGTAGCCATTTCATTACATTCTCATTTAATGTAAAAAAATGTCCTCCTCTCCTGAATTATGTCTTAATGTAATAGAATGTTACTGGATGCATAATTTTTATTTTAATAAATTTCTTTCATTGCTATAAATGGGATATTTTTTCAATTTTTCACTTTCCTTTATTCATTTTCTAGTTCAAGTATGAATGGTGTTCAAAACAAAACTTTTTTTAAATTAAATTTCTAGACTCTTCATTTGTAAAAATAATAGAAGTCTGAAATGGAGTAAATTTGTTTTTGCAATATAGTGGAGTGGTTTTCAAAAATTTGTGAAATACAATTTAGCATAATTTACACTTTACATTTCATTGCTCACATTTCCTTTTTATTCTCTCTTTATTTCCATTTTAAGATTTTTAATTAATATACAACTAGTAAAAGTATGAAATGTGTTCATGAAATGAAATGGGATGGGAGAAATCCCCCTTTTTTATTTTTGTTCACTTTTTTCATTTATATCCAATTATACAATTCCAAAATAGAATAAACCATTTTGATGTATTTCCATTTTCACTTTTTGTTATTCATAATACTTGTCTGAATAGGGTGGAATATGTTTGAATGCAAAATAGGATAGACATGTCTTTCAATATCTTATTTCCAGTTTTCAGTTTTCTTCATTTATACAAACATTGGTGTAAATTTTTTGATTGCAAAATGGTAAACAACCCTTTCCTATTATTTTCATTTCTTCATTTATAACTAGTATACAAGTCTACAATAATTGCAAGAATGAAAGGTTTGCTTTTCGATTTGAATTGGGAAAAATACTACTTCACTTACATTTTTATGTATTCCACACTTTGCTCATATTAATAATCAATAGAGTGCAAATAATATACCATAGGGAACATAAAGAACATAATGTAAAGAAAAGCACAAGACGTAAAACAATGGAATTTAATACATGGGTTAAAAATATACAATCCACACTGGAGCAAGATAAACAATAGATTGCAATTTGAAGTTGCACTCCACTGATTTCTTGATGCTTTGCTTATTTCTCTACTTCCACAGTTAGCACTAATCATTTATTATTAGCTGGCTATTTCATGGGTATACTATTTGCACTCTACATCTTTACATATACATGTATATTAAGTTATTGAGAATTAATATCTATTGATTGTTTTCTTCGTCATTTGAATCAGTATCCCAATGTTCACTAGTACTGTCACTATCATCTACATCTTCCATTTCATTTGAGAAGTCATTGTCTTCATCTGTGGGTATCATAACTGGGTTATTACTGGTGCTAATGTAATGGATCTTCTCTTCCACAAAGTAAGGAGAAACTCCCAAGCCTTCCAATTGTTTCGTAAGTTTAGAGATGTCTTCATAAATAGCAGCACATTTTTGTAATAGTAATGCTTTCAACCCAGGCTTCATGTTCATAGTGCATTGATTCCTTATAGCCTGCAATTGAGCAAACTTTGCTTGAACAAGACGGATCATTTCTGTCTTGACAAGCTCCACCTCTTCTTCACACCTTTCTCTGTAGCTGTACAAACTGATTATCTTCTTCCTTACAGACTGAGGGATTTCATCATTAGTCTCATTTGAAACAGCACTAAAAATTGTATTTGATGGGTCCTTGATCTCATGGAAAGTCAACCTTTCCGATGTATCCACCAATGCATTAAATACAACCAAACACTTTTCCATGGATTTTGTGGCTTTACTGATTTGTGTTGACAGCTTAATGGCTATGCTTTGACCATCTGCAAAATAAAAAAACAATAGTACTGTCATACATTTTTGCTTGTTTAACAACAGGTCCAGATACTCAATATGCTGCATGTGCTTCAACTGCTTTGCTAAAACAAATGAACACCATATAAATTATACTAGATTGCATAAATTATCAGCCACAAATGTATATCAAGCTACTTGCAGGAGAACAGTTGAAAATAGTTTTGAATATCGATAAATCATAACCTGCATATTTTTTCTTCATTTCTAAAAGAAATGTGCGTTCTGAAGCCAAACGATGTATGTCAAGCAATGCTAGAGTCTTCTTCTTAATAAACAATCGCTTCTTGACAGTTTCAAAAACTGTAGCATCCTCCTTCCATCTTGTTTTGATATTGTACTTTTTTTCTATGGAGACCAACTCCTTTTCTTTCCTAAAAATTGTAGAATAATGAATAATGAATATACGAATAAACTTGTCACGAGTGACCTTGCAGCACATCAGCTTCATTGTGTGGTTTTATATCTGCAGTTGACAGAGAATTGCACAATAATCATTGTCCACAATAATCAGGCATAAATTTTCACCTCTTTTTCTTATTCTGAATGGACTCTGTTGCCTCTTGACCTATATCCATGCATCTCAAGTCAGCACTGTGAAATACAATGAAGTGACTGTTAATTTTTTGGATATTATGTACACATTATTTGCCCAGTCTGGTGAGCATCATGATATTTTGAAATAAAAAAAGGCACTAAAACAACAACGAAACAATGAAATTATGTTTTTTTAACTTTTACAGTAACTACAAATAAACATTACCTTAACATTTGCACTTCAAGTAGGGTATCCACATACTTTTCATCCCAAAGAAGCTCGAGCACTAAAGTTCAAAAGAAAAGATAAACATTCTGGATTAGTAGTGCTTAAAAAATGAGTAGGAGTGTTTTATACCTGATAAAACACAATCTACGAGTTTTTTGAACTGCTTAAAACACTCATGAACAATTTATAAGATTTTGGTTCAACTAGAGCCACCATACACGTCACGAACATGGATTTTTATACTTCGATAGAGATTTGACGTCACGGGCATGCACAACCAGATTCAATAGAAGCTCCCACACGTTGGATATTGCGTGTCAAGGCAAAGACAGGCACGTTAGTCAAAGATTTTTAGGGTTGACTGTGACCTTGATGAAGACACGTGTCTTTATATAAAATCACTTGAATACTAATGAAGTGGACTTTATCGGGTATAAAGGTTCATGCACGTGACGTGTATGGTGGCTCCAATTGGAACATAAGCTTATGAATTATTAATGAGTGTTTTAAACTTATTTATCAAACTTGATAAATTAACTAGTCCATCTTTTTAGATAGATTATGGCACCTAGATTATTGATTAATATTGAAAGCACCTCCTCCATACATGAAATGTGTAAAATTTTGAAAATATATTTTAAGTTTTACACAATTGTATTTATTCTTCCCTTGTGACTTTTATGTTCCTTAAAAGTGGAAAATTCAATCTTTTTTGGCAGTAATTTTAGTGTGATATTTTACCATTTTCTCTTGGCTTAATGTCTGTAAACTCTGCTGTTTTCCACTGTTTTATAACTTCTTCTGTGCATGGGTCTAAAGTGAGAAAATAATTTTTTTAAATAATTTTTTTATTTTTGAAGTTTGAGACTGTCATTATACATTACATTTATTGATAATTTATATCAGTGCAGTACAGATCATCTTTCATTTTCACAATGATACAGTTGTTGTCATACTAGTGAAAAGCAGTATGGGTACTACATTGATCATTTGTGATCATATAGCAGTCAATTTGAACATTTCAGATTTTCCATGGCTCACATGATATCCACTCTATTATAATATGATATAGGTTGATAATCTGAATAACCGTAATATGGAGAATTTGAATTCTTACAGTGTTTCAGATTATCAACTTATATATTCATATTATGATAGAGTGGATTTCACATGAGCCAAGGAAAATCTCCAACTTTTTCTTTAGAAACACTGTTTCACTAAGTTAACATCCATTATTATATTATACATTATTACAATATATCATGTTTAAGGAAGGGAAAGGGAATTCACTTGAATGAGTTCATAATATTAAACTTTTTGTAACAAAAATTATATGGAAAACATACAAGAAAGAGTGGCCTCAATATCTTTAATATCGTTTTCCATGGTGACTGCAAGATCCTTAGCTTTTAATAATTTGTCCTTAAGAGACCTCCCTACAAAAAAAGAAATAAAAATATGTACATAATTATGATATAAGCTACTGTAATTTACATGCAATCAATGATAATAAGAAAACATAATAACATGATCTTTAGCTGCTATGAGGCAAGCAAGGCCCACACATACTCTCAGATCAAATAACAAATATATATATACTGTTTTGGCTCTGTAATAATATCAGTCTGTCTATTGCCAGGGTAAAAAAATTGATTCATACCAACAAAATAGTACTACATTTAAAGAGGAAAAATGTAACTTAGTATTTAGCTGTACCAAATTTCCTGTGAAGCCTTTGTCCATAAAAGATCAATGCATCAGTAAGAACATCAATTCTCTTTTCAGAAGACATTTCTTTTGTCATTGATGAATATTCTCTCAAGTAAGACCACAGTCTTTCAACCCCTTCACCATCAGTCAGCCCAACTCCTGCAATACGTCTTGGGTTGTATTCAATCTATAAATTAAACAAGTATAAAAGTATGAATATTTGAATAGTCTAAAGTACCTTAAACCTGTTTAAGAAAAGCTTCTGTGCTTTTGTTGCCATACATGACATATTCTAAAAAACAGTTGATTAGTTGATTATAAAGTACAGATATTTACCTGGCAAGATGCTTTATGTCCATAACAGTGGAATATGGGAATAGCCAAGTCTATGTTCTCAATCAGATTTTCTTGGTTGGTACACTTTGAGAAAAACCCATTAAAATGATGTTACTAATAAAGCAGGGGAGGCTATTATGCCCTCACACTCACTACTGACCCTTTATTCTTTATTCATATCACAAACATTGACATGCATGCTTGAAGAAAAAAACCAGAGAATTCAATAGTATGCATGAGAATAGCACATCAAACAAATTAATGCAACATGCCACAAATACTACAGTTAAAATATTTAATATCAACAATAACATGATCCCGTATATAAATGGAAATAATAGTTACTATCAAATTCAATCATAAACTCACCTTTAAATGAGATGCTAAAATACATGCAATGTCATACATAATGACAAGTTTTACTCCAGGTTTATCTTTTAAACTCTCTTTTAATTTGTTAATTTCGTATATTGAATATGAAATCCTATAAGAAAAGACAAGTGTGTATTTACAATGTATAATATATTTTTAAAAGAACAAAATTAATATTAAAATAAGACATATTTTCAATTTTTATTCTAGCATTCAAAATACAACATACACATAGCTTTATGTTAGTATAGGCATGCAGCCAGTTAGATAATTAATAAATTAAAGTAAATAAATAAAAATTGCTCAAGACAATCAAAAATACTTAATACAATGAACAGAAGCAGTGTTTATGTAAAATACAGTATAATTTATATTGCATGACATTTTTATCATTATACTGGTGACTGTTGTTCAACAGCAATAACGCATACAAGATTCCCTTGTCATTCACACATTATGCATGTAGCGCAAAAGAAAAAAGAAAAATACCTTTCCCCATACTTGAGATTGACAAAACTTTTTGGAAAGTCATGTCGGCACACTCTTCCAAAAACACCCTTCTCATCAAACAGTTTATTTTTTCCTTTAGACCGTAGAGACAGTAGCACTTCTCCTGCATGAAATCGGTTGCAGTTCTAATAAAAGAGAAATAATTTATACAAGAACATAATAAATCTGCACTTTTAAAAAAGATTGTGTGACATGGAAATCCTTAATGCTCATAATGGCTCCTTAATGCTCATAATGGCTCCTTAATGCTCATAATGGCTCCTTAATGCTCATAATGGCTCCTTAATGCTCATAAATACAAGAAATATGACAGATAGCCATAGGTTTTCAGTGGAAGATCCAAGATTTTGTCTATGATGACTAACATTTAGCTTTGTAACAGTCAAATATACAGATGTGTATCATACTTACTTCTTCAATCTTAGTCCCTTCTTTACCATAATTATCAACAAAGTTGTCAATATCTGTTTGATCACTGAACATTAATTCTTTGTGGCGTGGTTCTACTAGTCCTCCACCCTTCTTTTTCTTTCTTGTAAGACCCATGCAAGCATCAAGACTCTCTATCAATACACCTTCATCCTGAAATGATAATTTAAAATGCTTTTAATAATTTAGGCTAATGTAATTTGAAAAAAAAATTAGTGTTAACAGTTTGACCAGGTACACTTTCTATTTAATTGTATCACATGTACAGCCAATCAGAACTACCCAGCAAATCTTATCAAAGCTACCAATCCATCACTTTTGGTACAGTGTGGATAAGAATTCAGATGATCCTCACATGTTGTAAAGAATGATTGATTGGTTATTTTTTTGTCAATGTTCCCTGTTCAAATCACAGTCTATAGAGGATACAGAAAAAACACTATTAAACTCAACCCAAAATGTTGTGTTGTCTGAATATAACATTGACTTTTGTGTTGAAAAAAAAAAAAGAATATCCAAAATTTAATAAAATTCATATAGTTCTCACTACTACAAAGAGTATGAAAAAATAGGAAGAAAAAAGAAATCTCCGCTTATACCTCAGGGCACAATAGGCGACTTGCACTAAGAAATCACGTGACTTCTTGGATGGCAAACGCGCGCTATGTAAACAAACATCAAGATGGCCGCCGTCGCACCGGAAGGCGACAAAAACAGGTTAGTACAACCACTTAGACGTAACTTTTTAGCTTTTTTCTACCAAATATTGGTACCCATGGAGTCTTCAAGCATATTTTACTTTTCGATTGGTCCGAAAGAAAAATTCTTACGCTAATTTTTTCACCAAATCCAAAGCCGCTTCCTGTTTGTTATCGCAACTTTTTTTCGTGGTCTTTGACCTGGGACTTGCTTTTAAAGGGTTTTCCCCTAGAAAACTTTAAAAACAATACACTCTAAACACAGGACTTTATCCTTTGCTTTACTTTTCGCGAATTAAAATCGTCTTATTCCGAATTTTCACAATTCGTGTAGACCAACAAACAACTATGTTTGTTGTGTTCCTAAATGCACAAGCGATGGTCGACGTGATGATGGTTTGTCATTTCACCGCTTCCCTTGTCGAGAGGAAATAAGAAAACAGTGGATTGTTAAAATACGAAGAGACATCGGAGAAAACTTTAAGGTAAGATTTTACGTTGGTTACTGTTCATTACTAAATTTTTTACTAGATTTTATTGGTCAGTCTTATTTTACAGCGTCAAACTCGCTAAAAAATTTATTTGTATACAAAGCATATGTGAGCAGAAATAATTTACGAGTTTTTATGAATATTTATGCCTCGATTAGATAACATCGAACACCAGAGTATGTTCAAGACATTTTGACACTGATCAATATGAAGAAGAAAAGGATATATGTGGGCGCCGAAGATTAAAAAAGCATGCTATACCAACTCAGTTTGCATGGACCATCAACAAGCCTCCCAGACGCGTACTTGTGAGGAAGTTGCCAAATGCTGCTATGTAAGTAATAAACAATTCATGTTAATCATGCAAAGAGAAAGAGAAATCAAAACTTAACAAATGCTCTTGTTTTATCATTTTCAGTACAATTTGCTTATTAGTTGTTTTATATATATGTTGCTTTAAAAATTAAAGAAAAATTTATAGACATATAACACTATATTGAATGAAAAACCCAAAATACTTTCCTTTTAATAGCATCATTATGCATTTGTTTGTAGAAACAGATATACAACTGGAACTGATGTTCTTGAAAATGAAATAACAAAACTAAAGAAGGAAATAGAAGACCTGAAGGCCAGATTATCTGCCATGAAGATCTACAAATTTGGATGTGAAAGATTCACAAATGATAGCAATTCCATCAAATTTTATACTGGATTTCCTTCATATCAGCATTTTATTTTATTTTATGAATTTGTGCAGCCCTCTGCAGAAACCATGACATACTACTATGGAAGTAATATATCAGTTGGGTGCCCAGGCAGCAAAAAAATGTTACTTATTGATGAACTATTCCTATTTTTGGTTAGAATAAGACTGGGGTTGAAACTATTTGACCTGTCACATAGGTTTAATGTCAGTGAGTCAACTGTAAGCCGTAAGATTATTACCTGGGCCAATTACTTGTACTTCTTCCTTGGGATGCAGCCTATTTGGTCTTCTTTTCACACTGTTAAACAGAATATGTCCCCCCTATTTAAAATGTTATACCCAACTACCCATTGCATTATTGATTGCACAGAAATAAAAGTGCAAGTCCCAACATCCCTGAAACTGCAATCCCAGATGTACAGCAACTACAAGAGCTCAACCACTCTTAAAGGCTTGATTGGAATCACACCAAATGGTGCAGTGTGCTTTGTCAGCTCTCTGTATACAGGCTCAATTTCAGACAAAGAAATAACTGCACAGTCCGGTATTTTAGATCTTTTAGAGCCCCATACTAGCATTATGGCTGATAAAGGCTTTGACATTGATGATCTTTTAGTGAACAAGACAGTAGATCTTAACATACCCCCTTACTTATTAGAAAATAGTCAACTTAAGCCACAAGAAGTCATAGACACAAAGAAAATAGCCATGTTAAGAATTCATGTTGAAAGGGCTATCCGAAGGATAAAAGAATTTCACATTTTTGATGGCATTGTTCCCCTATCTTTACTAGGAAGTGTTAACCAGTTGTGGACTGTGTCATGTTTGTTGACTAACTTCCAAGGCCCCTTAATAAGAAGGGATTCTTCAAGGGCCTAGGGTCTAAATTTATAATAAATATTCATGCCAATTTACTCAGTTTTATGGTAATATATATATAATGAAAACAAGAGTCATATAATTGGCAAAATAATTTAATTAAAATTGGTGTTCTTGAATTAATTCAACTTTTTATCTTTTCATGAAAAAGATTTCAATTGATATGAATTAATTTGAAATAAATTAATTGAATAAAATATATTGTAATAGTTGTTTTATGGCAATACTTATTAATAATATTTTTTACGTATTGCATAAATTATCCTTTTTTCAGTGTTATTTGAATTTACCTAAGAAATAACACAGATGATTGCATTATGTTATATAGTAAGTAAAATAAAAGGTATCAACTCTGTCTTTGCTCTCTTGAAAAAAATTTCTGTCAAATAGAATTCTCTCATGAAAATAAAGATCACTACTTACAAAGCAAAAAAAGTCACACCATTGTAAACAAGTAATAGCTAGCTGACATTGTATTTGGTAAAAAAACTCATGTTTTCGTTTAAGAGCAAAGTGATTGGTGTCCTTGTCAAAAGTTAAATAATTCACATCATGTAAGCTTTCAACATCTTTACATACAACTTTAATTTCAAGCAAACCAAAAGGACTCATAGCATTTTCAGTGGCTAGTTCCATGTCAAAGACCTTGCGATCAGGAGAACACCCTAACCATGGGCAAACAGGATGAATAACAAGACCACATGGATATAAGTTAACAGAACTGTTTTTTACTTTGGTTGCATAGTTATAGGCTGCATATGGTTCCATCTCAATTCCCTTCTTCATTGCTGCTGTTTGGACATGACGGGTTGGGTCTAGTTGCTTGCATAAAGACTTGAAGTTAGCTTGTCTTTTAGCTACTATGCCAAATTTACTGGCTGTTATTCTTTTCTTCCTTAAAGTGTGCCAAAGTTGACACTCACTTTGGTCTCTAGTTCTTTCTTCTAAATGAAAGGACATTTCCTCATCAACTCTTAAGGAGGTTAGTGTAGCTGATTGCTCAGCATTTAAACAGGAACTGAAATTATTGGTAAAAGAGGTGTTGCTGGTCAATGGTAAGGAAGGAAAATCAGTATTAGCATAATCATTAATGATATAGGAGGAAGTAAGCTTCTGTTGATAAGATAAAATGCAACCTATAGGAACTTTGCCAAATCTTGTAGAAATTGCAGGGAGGTTTGTATCAGACATGTCAGGTAAAAGGGTACATATGAGAGGTACAGGCTCTAGAGCTTTCAGGTTTTCTTTGAAAGTAGAGTCTAGCAGCAGGTATTGGGAGGCAGGGGAGTACAAAGAGCTCTTTATAGATTTAGTATAGTCCGCTCCTTCTCTAGTTTTCTTGACAACCACTTGATCAACACATTCTGGCGTGATCTTTTTTCCCCTAGGAATATTCCACCTTTGTGCTGACATAGTGCAGGTAAGTTCATCGGGCAATGCTGTTAGACCCAGCTGCTTGCAGTGTGCAATCAATAGTAAAAGTGCCAGGGTATGTTGACAGGCTCCTCCTGCACCAGCCACGCACGAACATTTCCCATATAAATTCTTGTTTTCCAGTAGGCACACAATAAATACTGAATGTGGCTTCTCTGATTTTTTCATCGAGCGAAAACATTTACTCTCTATCGTTGCCTCTTCTTGACTATAGCGAACTAAGAGAAAAAGTCAAATTTTAACAGAGTCCATTGAATATACAAGCACGACAAAGTACAGCCAGAGTCAACAACTAGTACAACAGCACAAGCATTGACCGTTTTTAAAGCTTTTTCGTACATTTTAATTCCCCAAAAAACTCACCTTTATAATCATGGAGATATCCTGTTTCGGCAAAAAATTTGTAGGCTTTTTTCAGACTCGTTGAACCTCCGCCAGTCTTTTTGGCAAATAACTCTACGTCGCCAAACGACAGTTCAGGCATCCTGGTAAGGTCAAGCGACCCTTTTTTCGCCGGCTCGCTAAAGAATTAGATCAATAACGATGAAATACGTCCTTGGAATGGAAATGTTTACTAACATTTCATGAGTCTGTGTATTGTTTTTAAAGTTTTCTAGGGGAAAACCCTTTAAAAGCAAGTCCCAGGTCAAAGACCACGAAAAAAAGTTGCGATAACAAACAGGAAGCGGCTTTGGATTTGGTGAAAAAATTAGCGTAAGAATTTTTCTTTCGGACCAATCGAAAAGTAAAATATGCTTGAAGACTCCATGGGTACCAATATTTGGTAGAAAAAAGCTAAAAAGTTACGTCTAAGTGGTTGTACTAACCTGTTTTTGTCGCCTTCCGGTGCGACGGCGGCCATCTTGATATTTGTTTACATAGCGCGCGTTTGCCATCCAAGAAGTCACGTGATTTCTTAGTGCAAGTCGCCTATTGGCATTGAGTGCCATTGGTCAGTCCTGGACAAAAACTATGTAAATGCTGCATATGGTACTTGAACTGCCTGCAAGAAAATAGAGAATGAAAAATAAATTGGTGACCTGATTTAATTTCACCTAAGGTATTTTACAATAACACCATTTATATATAAAAGTGATTCAAATGTGTATTTTTAAAAAGTGCTTGTAAGAAAAATATACTGTAAATGCAGTTGTGTCCTATGTAAAATCTATAAGTTTTTTATTTGTCTTTGAAGAATTATGAATAATACATACCTGAATTCTTCAAAACAGCCAGAATTTAGAATTCCATACAGTGATGTACGCTAAACAAATAAAAAAAAGAATAATTAGCATTTTGGTATTGTAGTATTCAAGCCCCATTAACCCAATCTCCTAAAAGAAGGAACCAGGTTCACCTTTTTTATCATTTCAAATGAAAAATATTGGCATACTATGGAATACACTGTAAACATTGCTTACCACTGTTTTTCCAAGTTGAGGCTGTAATAAATCCAGAACTTCACTAAAGTCGTATAGTGATACTTGACATTGTAAAAAAAGCTTTTCCAGTAAATTCATCAATGATATGTGAAAAGCAGTGGTTGGTTTCACTGGTGAACCTGGCCAGAAATTGCACCGTACTAATGAGACTCCATATGGCTCACAGTCACACACCTCTACATGTTTGAAATGTTGTATCCCTGAAATGAAACATTTTAAGTAATATTAAAGATACAATTGATTGTTTAAGAGAGGATGAAATAATACATCAAAATGTGGTGAGAACAAGAAAGGTACACACAAGATGCACCACATTTTGACATCTTCTATAAGAGTACAGACGCACAGAAAAATGGAATCTATTTCTTTTATTCATAATTAAGCGGTTTTTGTGTTAAACATGGAGCGCATGATAAATGTTCGAAATGACTGTTATGATCATTTGTGCATCTGTTCTCTACTAACACACAACTCTTGACCAATCAAAGTGAGCATAGTATAAGAACTATCATGTAATATTCATTTATAATATAAATACACCTATTTCAAAACGTTCACATATAGAATGCTGGATAGGTGATAAGTAAAAGCACAGCAAAAAGAACTATGGATTTAAATATCGTTTTTTTAAAATAGGTGTATGCATAAAATGATTTTATGTAAAAACATGAAAGAAATTATGGGATGTCTGCGAATATCGAAGGCGTATAATCCAGTTCTTGAAGATTTTATTATTTCTGTTTATAGCTGTTGAATACACAAATACACAAATATTTAAACAAGTGAAATCACATTTTTGCATCAGCCTTACCAGAACTATCGACAAGGGTAAAGTTTCGCAGAACTTTTGTTGGGCAATTGTGACCGTATCCGATGATGCCATGGTCAACATAGAATGGTGCGAACATTTCATCCTAAAGGATAGTAAAAAAAACATGACTTGATATGTCATAAACAATTACTAAACGCTACAAAGTTGTGAATTTACCTTCCAAATTTCCAAAAGATGGAACTGGTTTCTTTTGAGGTGTAAATGTACTGCACATTGCTCACAGAAGAACTGTCCTGGACCACACTCTTGACATCGTATCTTGGCTGGTTGCGCATTACATTCAGAACATGCAGTTCTAGTTAAGGAGCATTCTTCCATAAAAGCATCGATCACTGATTGCCTTATCTTCTCCCAGTTGTTAAAAGAAAAAACTTGTCTTCTTTGATGAATAGAAAGTTCACATGTTGGCTCGTCGAGCAACACTTCGCTAGTACTAGAGCACGTTGTTTTCGTTTCTGATTTTTTTTCGGCAGTTTTCTTCACGACGTTAACGGGCACATACACGGAACGTTTACCACTCCGACTGATGAATGTGGTTTTCAATTTCAAGGCTCGCAATTTCTTCATTAATAGATTGATTTTACAGTTATATTATATTTTGACAATGTTGCTCTAAGAAAATGGCTACTAGTAACGAGGCGGCGTCAAGCTGCAGACCCAAGCAACCAGAAAGCCAATCTAATCAGTGATTGGCTAAAATAAAACAATTGAACCATGTTCCACTTCAGTTGGTTTAGAGTACAGTCTGAAGAGGGTCCGACCCAAAGATCTAAATTTAGATATTTGGGTCGGACCCAGTTTAGATTGGAAAGCTAAAAGAGCCTAAAGCTACAGACGCGGAAGTTCAAATTCGTTAGTTAATGATGAGATCTGGAAATTAAAAAAACATTTATCACAACATTTCTGGTGTTTCTGGTGTTTGTTTCATTTGATCAATATTCTGGACCATTAAGGTTAAGTTAAAGGTTTTTAAGTATTCAGATGCTCTGTCGATTTCCTCAGGGCATTTTCTCTTAATGATGTTACAACTAATCTATTATAATTGGATTTATCACGCCATGGTGGACGGCTATACAGAGATCGAATTAGAATTTAGAAGTAGATTTTTGTGGAGGTAGGAGAACCTGGAGGAAAAAACTTCGAAGCACAGGAGAATCAACTAACAACTCTACTAACATACGACACCGAGCCCGGCGGGACTCGAACACCGGTCGCTCTTATCGCTACGCCACCCGCGCTTCCCAAGGGGATGATCCCTATCCTGCTATAAAGATTACTTCAGCCCTAAGTTTGAAAATAATTTTTGTTGAGCTTTGTTGGGAAGAAGACAAACAATGGAAAAAAATAAAAATACGACAGAAAGCAAGGAAAAATTTGCAGGCTGGGAAAAGTGAAAAAGGAGCTAGCAGCAAGATAAAATTAATTTCTGATTAAGCTATGATAATTGGCACTCAGAATTCTTCAGTGCATCTGTCTCTGTTAAATAAATTGTTCTTTGTCTTGTTCATATGCCAAGCTTCAATGCATGTTCCTCTGCATGGTGCCATCGCCTGCTTCATTCGTCGATAATCTTAAATTAAATTAAATTTCTTTCTAGCATAGCTATACTTTGCTCACCCTTCGTTCTTTAGTCTCTCGCACACTCTATTCCGTTTTTTTTCCCTTCAGTTTTACGTTATAGTTATTGTAACGGCCAGTATTTTACTGAAGTAAAAGTTCAAAAGCTCGAGCAAACCTATTGTTAAACATAGGTTTGAAGTAACCTTTATTAACATTGAATTTAAAAACAACTCACAACACACTTATTTAAATTATAGTTTTACCAATGTCATATTTCTCTATCTACTCCCCCCATACCTCGACTTCAAGTTCATCAACCGAGTCGTGAGTAGTATACACTTTATTGGATTCATCCTCTCCCATCATGGCAGAATATTGAAGTCGAGACTTAAATATTTGCTATGAATGAGCGAGGATGAATCCTATAAATACTTTATTGTATCGAACAAATATTTGTTTTCTATAGAAAGACCACTATATGGTGCCATAGCAATATTGGAGGTTTTTTTGTGAGGTATACTTAATTAAGTTGTTAGTTGGCTTTGCTTCTGTGTTTTGAAGATTTTTCTCCGGGTTCTCCAGTTTTTCAATATTTTTTCTCCGTATTTTACCAGAATCAACTCGGCACACATGCGCGTGCATGCCAAACGTATTTTGATCATTGTTTACGATGAAATGATAGGGTATTTGGCCATTTAGTCAAGAGCGGGACTTAATGAACGTCGTGCTTGGCATCCGCTTTGCAAGTTTCTTCCTGACACCCTGCAGGGCTCAAAAGAAACTAGTACTTTTACCTGAAAAGAAGTCATTGAGACTTGCCCGAGTAAGATATATGTTCCCACTTGATTGAAAAATATTTTACCCTATATAGTTCAAGCTGTCACTATACAGCCTCCTGAAAAACGAACTTCCTTCAATTAATTAACAAACGTTAAACTATTTCCTTGATAAGAAGAACGTGATTGAACCATTTGGGTAAATGATTCGAGGGCCATTCTAGGGAATGTAAATAATATGATGATTATATCTAAAAGAAAGTCAAAGAAACAAGAAAAAAATTATCTTAATTTCAACTTTTACTTTTATTTTTATCTAACCCTATCTAATTCAGCCCTTTAAATTCAGTTGGTTACCAATGCTCTCACCTACAGATAACTTACAAACAGATGTTGCATCGTTTACAATTCTTCAGTCGTACTAATGGTTTCTCTTTTATTCAATAGCTACATCCAGCTGGGACTATAGAACGACATTAGCATACACTTCATATATATTCATGTGGCCAGATAAAAGTATTAGCACAAGCTATAAGCGTCAGTCGTTAATTAAAGTGAGCATGCAACACCAAAGACCCTAAATATGGCATTTTCCCAATACTGGCAAAATGACTTAAATTTGAACGTTACTGGCTACTCAAACCATTCCCAGAACTACTCAACTCCATTACAATCGGGGACAGCTTCAAGACCTACATGGTATTGGATTTTGCGTGGAATCATTGCCTTCGTTACCGCAACTGGCAATGGTTTGGTGATCTATATCATCTGCTCACGAAGAAGACTTCGCTCACAGCCCTCGCCAAACTGGTTCATCCTTTCTCTTGCAGTCGCTGACTTTCTTGTCGGAGCGTTCAATGCTCCTTCACTGTTCTTTTATTCATTTTACGTAAAAGCTAACAATGAGTTGTGGACGGGGTTTGAGTTTTTCTGGAATGTCTTACTTATTGCCTCTACGACAAACATCTGTGCCTTGACACTTGATAGATACATAGCGGTTCTCCATCCATTCAGACACACACGCTTCGCCACGGCTTCTTCCTGTCTGATCACCATAAGCTTCGCCTGGATTCTTCCCGTATTTCAGCGGATTCCTTTCCTCGTCTTGAAGCTTAAAGATACCCCAATTGACAAGTACTTTGCTTATCAGATTTTTTACATCTGTTTTTTCATCTTTCTTCCGAACGTCTTCTTGTTGTTCGCATACATTCGAATCATTATTGTTGTCAAGAAACATCGCAAGGAGATCAAGTCGCAAGAAGTGATTCTAGAATCATCCGCTAACGCCGCTATAAGTCGAGATTGCACCTCAAATTCAAGCAATGAAACCGCAACCGCAAGAAGAAACTCCATCAAATGTACCATCGCTGTTGGTGTCGTTGTCGTCATATTCTTAGTTTGCAACGGTTTTGTCCAATACTGGTTGATGTGCCATTATTTGTTTCCTTCCTGTAAGGAAAGTGAATCAACGCAATCTTTTTATGCAATGGTAATGCTAAGGTATTTTAACTCCGCTCCGAACTTTTTTGTCTATTCTTTAATTAAATCTGATTTTAGACGAGAACTTAAAACCCTATTTAGATTAAACTGAAAACAACTTGATTTGCGAGAGCAACATCAGGAAGAACAACAGAAGATATTCACTTTAATTCAGTTGAAGAAACTAGTATTACTGTAGCACTAAAACACTTGTGAATAGAATTATTATGAATTCCGTTAAGAAATCCAGGATGCTTTACTAACGTTTTCGTTGGAACTTCATTTAATATATTTACCTTACCAAATAAAAAACATCATAAACAACGCAGAATACGCTGTTTGTTTTTACTTCCCCTTTTTTGATTTCATCACAACGTGCGTTCTTCTTTTTAACTATTTCATTTTAAAAACAAGAAAACGCACCTGCCGATCAACGTGTAATATTTTGAGCATTAATTTTTCGGTAAAAACAAGTGCGATTCATAAGTAAATCATAAAATGTATATAGGTCCAGGAGGTTTCATTTCACAACGGTTATTGCATTCCTTCTACTAGTTGTGGCAATGTGCCTGTTAAATTGTGATTATGCTTAGATTTAAATAAAGTATTCTGTCAAACAGAGTAACAATATTATATATAAAGGGTTACACAAACAAATCGGAAATAAAAAATACAGAACTATATGATATCTCCTAATTACCTTACCATTTGTTTTACTCATTAATCATTATATTTTACGATAATTTAATGCAGTTAGACGAAATATTTTTTGCATATATGGCAATTATCAAGTTGGGTAATTTTATCTCTGATCGATGTTTCTTTAATTACTCTCCTTAAGTATGGGAGTCGAATAAAAATCCCAAAATTCTCAAAAGTTTATTTGGTGTTGTTAACTTAATTTAAAATACGAGCTGCTTAGACAGAGCAGAAAAACGACAAGGCTGCTACTTTCGCAATTTTTTTCTTTATCTCTCATTCAGTCTAAAAAACATTTAGTGTTTCATTCGTGTCTCTTGTGCTTTAAACTTTTCACAAAATTCTGCTAACCTCGAGCAATTCTAAGGTATTAGCGAAAATGTTAGTTTTTGTGCTGATCAAAATATCATCTCTCCCAACGTTCAGGGTGTTATATCTCAAATACGCATCCCTTAAATTTCCCCAAATTTTTGTATTTCGTTAATCAGCCCCAAAAGAGCCTGTTTATGAAATATAAAGCTTATTAACGCATAAACGTAGAAAGTAGAAGCCGTTTTTCTGCCCTGCCAGCTGCTTATGAATTTGATATGTCCCGTGAATAAAGGCAAGGATGTTTCCTCATTTAGTATCATCTAAACAAACATACATTTACTATGCTATTGCGTTATCAATTAATTTAACGATATGCGGAAATATTGTCATTGGATCTAATTAAAGAAACTAATAAAAGGAAAAAAAAGAAAACAAATTAAAAATATTTTTCATCATAGCTCGAACTTTAGTAAAATTACACAGGTGATTATTGAAAATCTCGCGCGCTGATTGGTCGGAGAAACACACACTTAAATCACCTACAGCGATAACCAAAAATGGCGACCAGCCGCTTTATAGCTGTTGCGGGGAAAGATGTCTTTTATCTTCTCTTTTTCATTTTTTGAAAGAATCACCTGTGTATTTATGCTAAAACAATTATTTGCCTCAGCTTCAGTGAATATCGGAGAATATTTACCTCGCCGCTCGAAGACTCGCGTCCCGGGAAATGTTGCCCGACATTTTCGCTTCGGCGAATAATTGTTAAGCATAAACAAAACTTGGACCAAGAATATTGTCTTCATTAAGTGAATAGGATTTGTGTTAAAGTGTATATCAGGTCTAGAATTTTTTTACGGTTTTGTCATCTCTAGATGATATAGATAAATATTCCAAAAAAAAATTTTCGATTTCGAATTTTTTTCACCTCGAAATCAGCCTTCAAAGTTAGATTTCTGGCGACGCCCAGTCGTGTTGGCCGTGTTTTGGGAGACGCTAATGGACTGGCACTAGTTTTTCTGTGACGTAAATTCGGTGACACAGTTTAGATCGGCCTTTCGAAGTATTGTAAATATGCCTAGTAGGTGCGTGGTTGGAGGGTGTTCAAATATAACGAAGAAAGGCATAAAACTTCATACGATCCCTTATTTTAATGATGACCGACCAATAGCAAAGGCTAGAAGGAAAAGATGGGTCGATTTTGTGTTGAAAAGACGAGCAAAATGGACGCCTACGGCGACTTCGGCAATATGCTCGGAGCACTTTTCTCCAGAGGACTACAGTAGTATAGGGAATGGGGGTTCCAGCGCAATCTCAACACGGGCAAGATCCGTGTCAAAAATCCACCTACGGACGACCCCCACTCCAAGTGTGGTTGAGGGCAACAGCGCACTTAAATATGTTAGTCTATATATGGAGTGCGAAGAATGTAAAGAGTTTGCTTATGATTTCTGTGTAAAGTGCTTGAAACCCAAGTTTGTACCTTCTAAGCCAAATAAGTATATTTGTTGTGGTAAGAAAATGCAAATAGAAGACGACACGTCAGCACAGTGTTACGAGTGTGGTAAGAATATTCGTAATGCCGTACCAAATGCTACCAGAGAGCAGTATTATGCCAACGGAGGTCGTAAGAAGACCCCATACAAAAGAATAAAATACTTTAGAGACTGGATGAGTCATATCCAAGGTTATCGACCGGTATATTTAGACAACAAAGTAAAGAAGAAAATCATAGACCATTTAGAAGAGCCAACCCCGCAAAGTCTACGGAAAACGCTGAAAAAATTAAAACTAGGGAAATATTACAAAGCTATTCCCTATCTTTTGTCTGAAATTACCGGTAAGTCTATTCCCGAGGTTTCTGATATGAGCAGAGCCGAGTGGATGTTTTGTCGGCTGGATAAGGATATTCCTTATTATCCTGACGTAATTTACGAAATATTTTACAAAATTGACCCCAACCACCCCCTGTTAGGATGGATTCCGAGGCGACAATAACATATTACGCGTAATTCGTACGATGAATTTATATTACGCGTAATAATTCACTGAATTTATATTACGCGTAATTTCTAGACTGACGTTCGATATGTAAATAGAATCCCGTCACGCTCTTTTCGAAGCAGATGTTTACTGAGCAAGCTTTCTTTGAAGCTCTTCTTTTGCCTCCTGGTAGATCTTTTTGCGAGATTCCTCGGAAAGATCTTTTACGACTGTTTTTTTGTTCCTTATGTCCGACTTTAATTTCTCGTATTTGTCTTCTTCGGTCAGAATAAGCGAGAATTCTACGTCGTCTATCTTTCTGTCACGCAAAGCCTTTGAGACAAGGTCGGTAATAGTATTTACTTTAGCCCTTGACAGAGCTATTGTAGTGTCATGCTTGGATATTTTGCTTGACAACTGTTTCATAATACCCGTAGCAACAGCAGAAATAATACCACAAGCTGCCCCAACGCCGGCCAAAGGAACTCCAACAATTATTCCCGGCCCGGTAAGCGAAGTAGCAACGCCAGAGCCCGTTAACACGACAGATATGGATCCTGAAGTTATCGCAATCTTATGTAGCGTACTCCTGGCTCTGACGTACTTTTTTCTAACTTTTTCATAGTGTTTTGTCTGCCCTTCCAAGTAAGCCAGGATTAAGTTTGCTTTATTCAGACGAAAGTTTTCGCCGTTTAGTTCGTTAGGTGTAGTATAGGGAACATCTGGGTACAACTTAGGTGCTGATGGTATAACATCCATTATATATACTAATGTACGACGCTTTTGGGAATGATATTGAGGAGCAGCCACATCACGACAACCGGGATTACTGGAACTGGAGGGCCTTCAGGAAGATGTTTCCGCACGCGGATGCTAGTAAGTTCGAAAGGAGGCCTGATGGGATTTACTATAACGACTCTAGGATGTACAGCAATGAGGATTTGAAACCTACGCTGGTCGATCAGATAGACTCTCAGCTGAAGCATCCTAAGCCTAAACCCGTGCAAGGTTGGTCAAAGGAATTATTGCTGGGTACCGGTACTTATCCGATACCCGCAGTTTCATTTGATAAACACCCAAGCCTGGACTTAACGTTGAACATGCGGGTCTCTAACAACCATTCCTTTCCGTTAAAGGTGCGAGATATCTTCAAAGAAGTTCCCATTGTTCATACCACCGCTAAGGAATCTCATGAATGGTTAAGTGGTCCTAACATGCGTTATTGGCCGCAGCAACTAAACTTTGCGGTTTGGTGTGCCACTAGCGGCTGCGGTGTAAGTGCAAACTTGATGAAGAATTCAATATTCATGTTTCACTTCCACTTCACGGTTAGAAGAATACTACATGAAATGGGTGTTATTGCGCTGCCGGGAGATGCTGCGTTTTATCCTAGAGATAACAAATACGACGTTCCAGCTTACGACAGGCTTTGTAAGGAGTTCGGTGTTGTAGGGAAGGATTTTAGATGCACTGTCGGTGCTAACAATGGTCTAGGGCACATTTGGGCTTATTGGGGGATTGGTGGACACGAGCTAAGTGATAAGGAAGTTCATGCATTGAATCTACGATGGAACACTGGGTATCATAAAGAAACTCACGACAGTAGCACCTTCTTTGAACCAAACGCTAAGACCACTAAGGAAGTCAGAGACGGACCTCTGTTCAAAGACGAGGGCGGTAAGTATGCAGGGGCCAATCCACTGATTATTAAGATTACCAACGACGAGCAAACGAAGCAATATCTTAACTTTATACCCCCAGAAGGTAAAGGACTAACTAGAGCCGGCCTTGCCCGTTTGAACCGCAGCATAGAAGCTTACGTGTATTCCATTTTGGGAGCTCAGGTAAACACCCGATCCAGCATAATCGGAAATACGGGCGCCGCAGAAGAAACGCGAGCCGAAGCTTTGATTCTATTCGAAAGTTCAATCTTGGAGGGTGATATTAGCAAGGGCGTACAGCGTTACCAACTAGCCATACAAAATTCTAAGGCGAGGTTGGACTATGCAGTAGCCCCGGGTTGTTGGTTAATGCCTAGTAATTTATCTATAAATACTGGTTCTGTAGTAGGATACAACAACAAACTTCAACGAGCTACTAAGGATATGAAGTTTGGGGTGAACGACGTGAACTCTGACACTCTTAGGAACATTCCTCACTTCGTAGAGAAGCCAAAAAAGTCACACGAAACGAAGCTACCCGTAGTTAAGAAACCATCGAAGAAGGTCCTGCCTGCGATACGTGAGGAATATGACCATGACTTACTAAAAGCCGGCTTAGCAGCTGCAAGCATTGGTCTGAGCTATTATATATGGCGATGAATAACCCCTACGTAGCTGGAGTAGATTGTGCTTATACGACTTACACAGGCGAGAAAAAATACAACCAGGCATCTTGGGTTGATGTCACGGGCATGTCCGTGAATTTGAACTACTCAGGAAAGAAGTTAATCCTTTGCAGTATTTGTATTGGCACGACCGGCCATGCCAACGTGGGCTTTAGGTTCCTGGATGAGAATGGCATACTGCAGCCTATGCGCGCGAAGACGAACAACAGGGAGCCTGCGCATTTCTCCGTAGAGCCGCCACCGAATAGCCCTGAGAATCTTACGACTTGGACTTTTCATATGGTCACTAACTGTCACGGGAAGGTAAAGCTACAAATAAGAGTAGACGACTCAGGGAGCGTTTGCGTGAATAGCATAGAAAATCAAAGAGATACGGCTTATAACCATTTAACCATTAGCACTTTGACAGTGCTTAGTCTTTAAATATATGAATCCACATCAGAGGGAAACCCACCATGTTTATTACTTAACAGATAAGACTCTTGAGCATCGCGGCTGGCGTGATATTGGAATGTGGGTTGAAGTTGGAGGTCTTGCACTGATCATTTGTAGTATTAACTTTTCCCCAGCGTATCAATCTAATATAGGACTTAGATTAATAGATGAGAATAATGAGCCTTTGGCGCCCTTTAGGATATCGGCTAATAATCGAGAGCCTTCTCATTTCTCGGCGCAACCATATCGATATAGTTCCGAGGCGTTTTACGTGTTGACGTTTCAAATGGTGGTTAATTGTGAGTACGCTAAGCTACAACTTTTCCCAGATAGTAGGCTTAGCACCCGCACGGTTTTCATAAATAAATTACCTAACAACCCCAATGAAACTTGGAATCATAAAACCATTTCTACTATAACAGCCATACCACTAGTTCCGCATTACCAAGGCGGTGCGAATACTATCTTTACTTATCCCCAGTCGAGGACGCCTCGGACACCCGACGACGATAAGCCCGACATAACATACAAGGATAAGATCATCCCCGAATCTTCTTCAGGAATACCACGCCGATAGCGACGACTAATATCCAAATGTTATTCCCCACAAACTTTAGCAGTTCTCCGCCGGCCCTAAGCGCCAAGGAAACAACCGAACCCAGCAGCCCAGGAAGACCGGCTGCCATCTTTTTTCCCAAGTCCGTCAGCCCATTGCCTAATTTCTTTACGCCCGCGCCTGTAGCCTTAAGCGTGGATAGGATAACTCCTACTACGCTCGAAATAGCAACCGCAAATGCCAGCGGAATACCATACTTCACCAGAGCTCTTTTTATTTTTTCCTTGGTGGTAAGCCCCAGCTCTTTTTCCAGGTTGTCCTTTTGCGCCTGTAATTCCGCGACTCTTTCCTGAAGGGTTTCTACTTCCCTTTGAGCTGCTTCCCTTTCTTCCTCGGTACGAGTTTGGTCCTCGATTACTTCTTGCTGCCGCTCTATTTGCCCCTCCAGGTCTTCGATGGCCTGATCTCTTTGCCGGATTTGTTCCTCCATGGTGTTAATTTCAGCCATTAACCGTCGCCGTTCCACTAAAGAGCCGGCTATGGTGGTTTGTAGGTTATCGGTATCGTCTTTAATTAGATCCAACTCTTGCAGGGCGAGGTTAAGAGCCCTTTGAGTTTGATTTCTTTCGCGTCGAATTTGGGTTCTTTGGTCTACCAGCTCCCTTATTTCTTGATTTTTAAATTCGACCTCCCTCCTATGCGCGTCGGCAAGCCGCTGGTTTTGCTTCATGTATTCCTCCTCCCTTTCTTCCAACGTTTCCCGCAGTGCTTCCACTGAGGCGCCAGAGCTTTGGGCTTCTCCTAAGTCCTCCCGTGCTTTGTCTAATTCGCGCAGGGCCTGATCCACCTGATTTCCTATTTCTTTTATTCTTTCATCTTGATGGGCGGACTTCTTTTCAGCATCGGCAAGTAGCTGACCTTGCTTTGCATATTCTACATCTTTTTCTCTTAACTCCCTTTGCAGATCCGCGGCACGTTTTTCCGCGTTGGTCCTTTCGGTTAAGTTGTGCAGCCTTTCTAACAGGCTTCTAGTAGCACGCTGAAAGCCTCTTAATCTCAAGACGTCACCCCTAACGTTGCCCTCCTCATCAAAGAGGTTTTGCGGTTTTGTCCAGCGGTCTTTGTCGGGAAATCTTAAGTCTTGGACGCTTATGAGGACTTTGTTTCCCTTTTCCGTGAGCTTTACGTCGTCAGCATCAAAGTTGTCGTAGCGCAGCTCTAGCTCCCGCGCTGCCCACTCTACGGTTTCCCGCGCGGCTGCTTCCGGCTCGCCCATGTTTTGAAGCTCTATGTGCTCACGCGGAAACGTGTACTTGCGTGCTTTGGGATGTCTTAGGGCCTTTGCAATCCTATCCCTTAGGGAATCGTCGACTTGTTGGGTGGGAAGCAGCGGTTCTTCATCACCGTCGTTAATGTCAGCCTGACCTTCCTCAGTGGTGGGATCGAAGTCGGGGTCTGTTCCTTCTACTTCCATTATATATGATAAGCTCAAAGTTAAATCCCAACGTATTACCTAAGCAGGTTGGCGGACTGAAAGCAGAACGCACCTTTCACCGGGTTACATTCACACCTTCTAGCGCAAAGCCTGGAGAAACCCTGTACGTAGGCGTGCCCCGCCTAACGGATAACCTAGTCTTAGTTCCTGGCACCTTGGCTTTAAGGTTCGACCTAGCGGTGCAGTCTGACCCCACAGATGAAAGGATTATCGTTAACAACGTGGGTCGCAACATTGTTTCTAAGATGCGCGTAAAGTTCGCCGGGGAATCCTTGCTGGACTTAAATAGGTACGATCTGTATACCACGTACAAAGACTTATGGTTGACAGCCTTTGACCGCGCGCAAAGGATAGAACAAGGAATTGGTAGTGTCATTCTACGTAAGGTTCGCACACCTACGAAAACGCAACCTACTGACGGCAGCGGAGAAACCGCAGTGGCAGACGCAAAGCGAATAAAGACAGCCTATGGTAGCAAGTATGTCATACCACTGGACTTTGAAGTGATTACGAATCACGGTGTGTATTACCCAAGACAGTTATCCGAGTTACAGTTTGAAGTAACTTTAGCAGATGCTAATAACATCATTGGTGGGCTAAGCAGTGCACTTACCACAACGACCCCATACTCTATTACCAACTTAGAGCTGCAGTATGAGACCGTGTACAGCGAAGAGCTGGCCCGTAGCGCTGGCATGGAATACAGCTCCGGGAAGGCATTCTTATACGACCACGTAGTAATGTATAAGACGTTTAGCTTCTTGGATAAGACGGATGAGGTTATCAATCAAAGCATTAACCTCCCGCGAAGAAGTCTCACGGGGTTAATGCTGGTGTTTGCTAAACCCTACGAGGCCGGTAAGCGCAACTCCGAAGCCTTTCACAACCCCAACATTACTAACGTCGGCGTGAATATCAACGGCGTTCCAAACAAGGTTTACTCCCAGGGAATAAAGCCCGCAGACGTGTACAGAGAGGCCATGCGCAAGTTTGGCGACCAAATTAGCCCTGAGGAATTCTTTAAGGATAAGTATGCGCTGTGGATTGACATGCGCACCATTAACGACGAAGACCTACATGGCCAGGGTTTACGTCTAGTAAATACGCAGGATGGCATAACATTGGAGATCAAGCGCACCAAGAACACCGATGCCGGCGACGGCGATAGGATAAACTGCTACGTTTTCGTCGTGTCTGACGCGCAACTGAGCGTAGAAATGAATCAGCTAAAGAGCGTTGCCTATTGATCCACTCGCTCATCCTTTTGATAAAAAAATATCGTTGGTATATAATGCTTCGCGTATTCGAAAACAACGAAACCAAACTGCAATGCATAGTGCAAGGCGATAAACTATACTTCAAAGCAAAGGAAGTGGCGCTGGCGTTGGGTTACGAACGCCCAAAAGATGCAATTAAGGTGCATGTTCGTGAAAAGTATAAGGTAAAGCTTAGCGAACTTAGAGTGGAGGTGAATCGCCTCCCCTCGTATTCACAGCCTAATTCCCTGTACGTAACCGAATCTGGGTTGTATCAACTAATATTTAGCTCTAAGATGCCAACGGCAGAGACATTCCAGGATTGGGTCCTCGAGGACGTTCTTCCCGCATTGAGAAAGACAGGTAAGTATGAAATAGAAAGGCGGTTCGATAGTCCTAACAAGTTAGTCTTCAAAATGGAAAATGAGTTTGACCTGCATAAGAAAGTCGTGGACTACATACGCCGCTTCTACCCACAGATGCTCATAGCGCCCGGCTTAGGGGAATTGCAGGATTCTGACAGCAAACGCATAAAATGCTGGCAGAAGGGTTATCAAAGGGGTCAACCCGACCTCTTAATACTGAACGCGCATTTAAGGTATGAAGGGCTTTGCATCGAATTAAAGACGCCGAAAGGAAATGGCATACTCTCCGCAGACCAACGCAAGATAATTTCGCAGTATGACGCGAATGGTTACCTGACCATGGTTAGCAACGATTATGACGTCATCTGTCGTGCCCTTAGCAACTACGCGGAAGGCATCCGTATTCCCTGTCGGTGGTGCTGCAAACGCTTCAAGACTACGGAGACAAGGGCAACGCATTTAAGAATATTTCATAGATATAATGATCATCAACCAAATACACTGGCGTGACCTGATTTGCGGTAAAGCATACGAAATTAAAAAATTACGTCGTCTTCGAAGACATCGACCGTTTACGGTTAGTCCTCAAAGACTTAGAAGGCGAGGAATATTCCCTTTGGGCGCCGGATTGTGTGCGGTACGTAATTCAGGGTGAGGAATTCACCCACTTACGCAGCTATGGTAAGGTAAATGGCCGATGGAAGTTTGACATTGAAAGAAGAGTCACTCCATCTCCTCTTTGTAGTTAAGCGCGTCTGCTAAAGTCCGCTGCGCTTTAGGATCCGCGGAGCACCAATGCCCCACAAAGGATCCTTCGGAGAATACCCTGTCGCAATGAAGGCAGGTGTATTTTTTACGCGGCTTACGAGGGGTAATGCAGTCGGCAGGTAGTTCGCAAGTAATACAGTCCATATATTGAAAGGGCGATTAGGAATCCTCCAAAGAATGCGGCTGCGTAGGCTAGCATATACCTTTTAAAAGGGGTCCTTATATTCATTAATGTATCTTCTTTTCTTATTGAGTTCTGCATACCTTCTCCAAAAGGGGTCCTTATATTTATTAATGTATCTTCTTTTCTTCTTAATAAAGAATCAAAGAATATTAATAAATATAAGAGTGCATTTTGAGACTCTTTGCGCAAACTAAGGACGCCTTTTTCTTACCTCCACGTTTTGGGCATGCCAATCATCAAAGCGATCCAAGTACTCCTTAAAACCGCGGGGACGATGCTGCGGGCACAAACACTGCCAGATATGATCATCTCCTTTCCTTAAGCCGCCACACGCGTCACAGGGCGCACTCCAATACTCTGCGTTCTCCCAGCGCGTACCTTCGGCGCGGTCGAACTCCGTAAAGCGTTGGTCTATTTCTTTCTTACGAAGAGTTAACTTCCTTATGGTTTCCGCTGGGCAACATCTCGCAGCGATATCACCATGCTCCTCGCATACGACGTCCAAATCATAATTACCACGACATCTATGTTGATGCCATGCGTCGGTTAAGAGCTCCCCACAGCGCGCACACACATCCTTTAAACACACCCTATTTTCTTGGTGGTATTGCAACATTTGGGGCGTGCTAAAGAGCCGATTGCAATCAGCACAGCGTCTTTCCTTAGACTTCAAACACACCCTTCCTTCCACGTGATATCGCAGCGCCTGTTTACTGCTAAACTGCCGGCTGCAAGTGCCACAGGTGGTGACGTTATCCACCTCTTTAAAACATACCTTCTTTTTTTGGTGATACTGCAAAGCCTGTTTGCTACTGAACTCCCTGTCGCAATCCTTACACTTCATTATATAATAAGAATTTATTAACCCTTATAAGGGATACTTAATAAAGTCCTGCACGCTTTCTTTTGCCCAACCGGCCATCGTCAAAAGCGCACCAAACCTTTCCGCGCGCTTCAGACCGCACATTTCATCATACAATTCCTGCACGCGCTCCCGCAGCCGATTGATCTCCTCCCTTTGCATTTCTATGGTGTCTCTTTTATCTTTTGCGTCGGTGGCAATCCTTCTTACTGCGTCCACTGGGTCCATCGTATATATAATGGATCCGAACCATATTCCTTGTAACGCTCTGATAGTAGGACCCACCGGCTGCGGAAAGACCCAGTTCGTGGTAGAGCAGTTATTAGGACCCTTTAGATACCGCTTTGACTACATAGTGCTGCTTTGCCCCACCTACGTGAACAACCGCACCTGGGAAGGCATAGGAGTGAAAGACGACGACTTCTTCGTAGATATCTTAGACCCTAACGAGTTATCCAGCCATTTGAAGTTCTGGCATAAGCAATTCCCTAAAGATACGCAGACGCTCCTCATATTGGATGACATTGCCTGTGGGGACGACGTAAAAAGACGCACTTCCGAGCTCGTTAAACTCGCCTTCAGCGGTAGGCATGACAATATCAGCGTTTGGTTGCTTTCCCAGCAGCTTACCAGTGTCTCTAAACCCTTCAGGGAAAACATAGGCTCTCTCGTAGTATTTTATACGCCCAGTAAGTCTGACCTGGAAACCATCTTAAGCGACTACGGCGGTGAGATATCCAAGGAACAGTTACACGAATACATGCGGCATTTAAAAACGCACCAACATTCCAAAATGATTTTCTCTTTGAGGTTTCCGTATTCCATTAACATATATGGACATTGAGCAGCTCTTAGATGAAGTCCCCGCGCAGTTAGACGAAAGTAACCTTAAGGAACAACTTAACATCCTTGTGTCTTCGGGGAAGTGTAAAGAAATGATAGGCAAGGAACTTACCCATGAGCAAGTTAATAAGTTGTCAGAAGAGGAAGTTAAGAAGTTCCATAAGAGATACGAGGCCGCCCTTGCAAGTAAGACCACGGACGCCGTAGCAGACTCAGCCATTAAGCTGGCCACCAAGCTCCTCGGACTTGCACTGCCCATAGACGACGTGGAGCAACTACGGAAGGACATTAGCGAGGACTATGTCATATCCCAAGAACTTAAGATAACCTGCGGGTGGTTGTCTTTGAAGTGCGGTAAGTTAATGGCAGTCGCCTCCGCGGCACTTCACGTAGCTCAGCACGTCGACTTGAAGGAGGTACTGGTGTCTTGGAAGGACTTCAAGAAGGACAGAGAAGTCGAAAAGGTCTTCCAGGCGGCACTTGCTGAGGTACCTGATCAAGTCGCCTCAAGTACTTAGTCAAGTCGTCCTTAAGTACTTGGTCAGGTCGCGCCCAGGTTATTTCCAAGTCGTCCTTAAGTCCTTCTCAAGCCCTTCTCAAGTACTTATCAAGTCCTTCAAGTCCTTAGATATAAATGGAACCAGAGTCGAAGGTAGAGCAGCCCCAAGAGGAGCAGAAGATTACCAAGGCTAAATCTCCGGGCAGAGTCGCTGCCGGAAAGAAGCTCGCGGAGATGAATAAGAAGAACAAAGCCAAAAAAGAAGAAAAGGTGGAGGAAAAAGAAGAGGAATCCTTTATTAATCCGGGATACGTCATTGGCGCGTTAGGAGTCGCTATAGCAGCAGGCAGCCTCTACTTACAATGGCGGGCTACGAAGCCAAAAGTAAAGTGGGAGGCCGCAACATATCACGCACCTGTGGAACCGGCTGTTAGAAAAAGTAAGATCCCTGAAATGGAGTAGATTTATCACCCGTGGCGACCTAGATTTTCCTTCTCGCTTTGTAATATAATGTCAACCGCGTTGTTAAAAACTGTTGAAGAAGCAGCTATTATTACTTCCATTGTTGCGGGTATTGGTTGGGTTGGTAAGAAAGTGCTCAAAGAAGACTTTACTGAAGACCCAAGCAAGAGCTTCGCTAATTTTGCTAAAATGACCGCTGCCGTTGGCGGGGCTATCATGGTAAAGGATTACCTACGGAAGGAAAAGTACCTGCCTACGGTGTGATTTTCTAATATATATGGCTAGCGTGGTCGTAGGTGGAGTTATTGCAGCTTTAGCATTCACTGGAGCTAATTATGGTGGTCAGTATTTAGATAGATTAGTTAGAGGCGACAAAAGCGGAGATTTGGCCGCCGAAAGGAAAAGGCATGATTTAGCGCTGGAGAAATATCAAAGGGACGTGGCAGCTTGGAATGAAAAAAGACAAGCTTACAGGGATTGGTTGGACAAGAACTACCAAGACAAAATGCAGGCGGATAAGAACTTTGAAAATACAGACTACGCCTTTAAGCTCTATGCGCAGGCGCACCCTGCGGCATTAACGGGGTTAAGAAAGCCTCAGTTCAAGAATTACTACCAGCCTTCTAAGAAACAAAAAGACAATGAATTGGTCTTTGTAGGAGTCGCAGGGCTGGCGGGAGGCGTGGCTTTGGCGTATCTGCTCTAACGAAGGGAACTGTGTTTCCTGAAATATATGATCGTCTTTTTGGAAAGCGACAAGAATAACTTTACTACTTATCTGAATCCTCCCATCAAAGCCCATAAGGTTAGGCTGGTTAGTTGCTCTTTGTACAATTCTTGGTATAATTTAGTCAATGGTATGGTCACCGTGCATAAGGGATCTAACAATTATCAAAGCGTAATGCTACCCGATGGACATTACACGCCAATCACCCTTGCTAAGGAATTAGCAAAACACGGTTATACTCTCACCACAGGGCTGCCGCACGAAATGACCTTCAAACATAATCTTCCTAACAATTTCTCGGTAACCCTAGGAAAAGCTGATGCATTAGGATCTTTACTAGGTGTCTCAGGCAAGGAAATTACCAACACAGCCATACCTGTGAAATGGAAAGTCGCATCCTCCTACGAAGTCTATTGCGACTTGGTTCATAGTTACAACAATGGAGAAAAGTCTTCTCTTATGTCCAAGTTTCTGCCCAAAGGTAATCCATTTGACTCAGAAGAATACACTCCCATTTCTTTAAGCTATGATTTGTCTAATTTGGTAGAAAGCATAAACATCACCATCAAAGTGGACGGAAAGACGGTGGATTTTAACGGACGCAAGATCAATCTTGTCCTATCCTTCGCTTGAATCAAGCGAAGCGCGATTCTATTCATATAATGGGCCGCGTAGAGGACAAACTCAAAAGGATTTACTATGGGCCTGAGGGCTATTGGAAAGGAGCGTCGGCTATTAAAAAACTCGCAACCGCGGCCAGGGTATCAGAAGAAACGGCTAAGAACTGGCTAAGAAAACAAACCCTCTGGCAGGTTTATCTTCCCGTGCCCAAGTACATTCCCAGGCCCAGCTTTACCGTAAATACCCCTAATGAAGTTCATCAGGCGGATTTGCTTTTCTTACCGCACGACAAGGTGAGAAGAAAGACCTATAAATACGCTTTGACCGTAGTCGATATCGCAAGCAGATACAAGGACGCCGAACCCATAACCAGCAAGGATTCTGGGGAAGTCGCAGAAGCCCTAGGTAGGATTTATAAGCGCGTCTTGAAATGGCCCAAGCTGCTGCAAGTGGATGCGGGGACGGAGTTCATGGGCGTGGTTACCAAGACCCTGAAAGACCACGACACTAAGATTAGGAGAGCCGAAGCTGAGTACCACAGGGGTCAGAGCATCGTCGAAAGATTCAATAAGACCTTGGCCGAGCGTCTCTTTGGGTACCAGTATTGGAAAGAGCTGGAAGATCCCTCCAAACGCAACAGGGAATGGACTCAGAGGCTCCCCCAGGTCGTCGCGGCTTTGAACAACGAGGCGGCCAGGGCTACGGGAATGAAACCCAAGGATGCTATGAAGAAGAAACACGTGGAACACAAGTCCTACGTCAGAAGTTCAAGGGCAGTCTTCCCCCATAAAAAAAAATTAGGTAATGTCACAGTCCGATATCTCTACGGACCGGGTGAATTAGAAGGAGGATCCAAAAGAGCTACGGATCCTAATTGGTCTTTGGAAACTTACCAGATCCGAAGCGTAATAGCTAAGAAGGGTCAGCCCATCTTGTATTATCTTCACGATGGCCCCACACGTGGGTTCGTCATGGAAGAACTGCTTATCGTGTGATGTCCGAATGCTATCGTATGCACTCCGTCATCACACATCCACCTCTTACCGTCAAATGCAGACAGTGACACCTTCTCCTGCGTGACGTTATGTATCTGATGACCATAGCTGCGCAGGCTGTTCATCTTATGCCGCTGTTCCTTGCGTGTTCGTAATACGTTGAGGTAGGACTCGTGCGTAATGTCCTTCTTAACCACGTACTTTTTTACGCCTTTAGCTTTCTTTTCTACGCCGTCTAACTTTAGCACGCTGTACATCTTTGGTTTCAGACCCACGTACTCTACTATGGGTTTTCCTAACATTTCGTCTTTCATCTTCCCAATTACCTTCTTATTCTTCGCAGAGTAAAGGAAGTGCTCCTTCGGGTAACCGCTGGTGTCGTACTCGTCTATGTCGGGGAGGCAGTCTTTGTAAACGTCTTCCGTTTGCACTTCTAGAATTAGGGAGTCGGTGTCTGTGTACAGGAGGCGACAGCGGTCTCCGTACTTTGGCTTAAGCTTATCGTAGTAGAACTCGTACATAAGCAGCTTCGATAGATCCAGCACCGTAAAGCCTGTGTAAACGGGCTTGTTTAGTAAGAGGTTTGCCCTTTTCATGTGAATCACGTAGAAGTTCAGCATTTCTACGTATCTAACGAAGCCTGGCTGTGACACGTATGCTTCTGCTTCCTCTTTGGTGCTGACTATTTTTACGCTTACGCGCTTGCGGATGTTCTCCATTGTCTTTCCGAACACGCTGTTGTTCATCAGTTTGAAGAGGTTTTTCTCGAAGTCATTTTTCGCTGCGGTACGCTTTTGCGTGTTAAAGTCAATGTAGGGGCGCATCCAGGGTTCCTGTGTGAATTTTAGGACTCTGTGGATCTTCTCTACGCGCATTCCGTGTCGCACGTAGAACTGCAGGTTGCGGTAATGTACCACATACTTCTTCTTATCCATCAGGTTCATAGTTAGTTTCCTGTACGGTTTGTAACCAGGGCACATTTGCTTTTGCAGCGGACTTAGCTGCTTAAATGGTATCTCTATCGCTTCTGGTGCTAAGGGGAACTCATTGTGTTCGTCGTGCAGGCGCTCTGGGTACTCCAGATCCACTTCTAAGACGTAACCCTTGTCTTCCTCCTTTCCTACCTGCATGTAGAAGTCTATCGGCTTCACTGGATCCCATTCGAAGTCTCTCACAGGTAGGTACTGTGACATTGCCCAACCATAAAAGTTATTCGCATCCAGGTAGTAAATGTATGTGGTTGGTTTCTCTGGGTCGTGCTCTACTAAGGGGTTGTTTGCGCGGGCGTAACGTCGGCTGGGTCCGCATACGCCACCACGAATACCGTCTTCCATAAACCGATACATGTCGTACTCCGTTAGGAGATCCAACTGCGCATTTGTCTTCTTTAACAAAGCACTCCAGCTGAGCCCAGGAGCCGTGTAGAAATTAGCGGGATCCAATCCGTAATATTCCATAGCCATCTTTCTGAAGCTTTGGAAAACATCTGCAAGCAGCACTACGTCAGACCTTAGGTAGATGTCGTGGTAGTCCCCCATGTTCTCACAGGAGTACTTTTCCCACACGTCTAACGCATGCTGGTACTCCTCATCCTTTATGCCGGACTCGTTTAGGGTGCTGTAGAAGCGATCTTTGGGTGGTAGGGACTCTTTGAATCGATCCCAGGAATCCATGTATTCGTATGGGTAGACTCCTTTCCTTTCCGCGCCATATTGACTGGAAATGGGAAAGTTGGTGTTATACTTTACGAGGTTTGCTAAGGAGTCCGCCATAAACTGCTGCGAATCTAAGAACTTTAGCTTACCCACAGTTACGGACACGTAGCGCTCTTTGTTGTTGGGTATGCATTTGACGTCGGAGCCGTCTGTTCCTTGTAGTAGCAAATGGGAGTCGTAACCGCGGAGGTTGTGAAAGAACACCGGAATCTCCATGTCTGGATTTACTTTGAAGTTTATATTGCATTTCCAATGAGCCGCTCCTCTGTATTTACCCGTGATGTGGCAGTGATCCCTAACCTTATCCACATAGAAATCCTCAACAAATGCTTTGTGGCAGTGAATGCAGTGCGTGGAGGGCTTTCCCGGCTTCTCACCTTTCTTAGCATACTTCCCGCATTTAAAATGAGCTTCTCCTAGATACTTTCCATCTTCATCCCACGCTTTCTTGGCTCGTCTTCCAAACTGAAGAAGCGTATGTTGGCAAATGTGGCATTTTTTTGCCTTGTTAAAAGCCTCCTGGTTCTCTTTGGTAAATTCCATCTTCTTTGGACGTCTTAATTGTTCTCTAATCTCCCCCTCCTCTTCTCGCAATGCTTCTAGAAACTCATTAGCTGCGTTCTTACCTCGGTAAATCACAGGAGGGTTTGCTTTACCGTCTGATCTGACTACTATGTAACCAAAGGAGCAGATCTCGTGTAATCCTACCTTATTCGTGGCACCACGTTTCTGCTCTTCCTTAGTTATCAACGCTTCGAAGTCTGCATATATCACGTAAGGCACTTGCATCTGCTTTTGATGGTCTGCGTATGAAAGCTCTTTGTTGGTGGGTATCTGGATCCGTTGCGCCACTTCTTCGACTCCGCGGCAGATCTCATCGTGTTTCTTTAGGGCATTTAAGGATGTAAATGACAGCAAGCAGCAGTCGCAGAAGTACTTTTTGCCTTTGTGCTTAGTATGTCTGTAGAATAGTCTGCTAATGTGTTTAACCCATGAGTAGTGTCCACCGTGGTAGAATAAGTGTACGCGCTCTCCTTTACTTTTTGACAGAACTAACGGTACTATCGTCTGCTCTCTGACTCCGTAAACGTTAATTGCTAGATCGTTTATTTCCTCAAATATGGGGATGTCTATCAACTGCATGGGAAATTCCACACCATCCCACTCTAAATCGTCTGTGGGATACTTACTTGTCCTACAGGGATCCTTCTCTGCTGGATACAGTGCAGACCTGATTGCCCACGTAAAGCATCGATTGTCTTCATTCTTCACGTTTACAATAGCCTTCTTCCTTTCTACCCACGTTGGTAGCGGTACGTAACTCCCCCCTCGTATGGGTACGTACCTGGCCATACTTATCTCTATTCCTTCAACCTCCTCTACTGCCCAACCCGATCCTTCTTTCGTGTAGTTAGACAGCGACTCCATTATTGCTTCTAAGGCTTCACTGAGTGACCTATCCAGATTCGTGGATTCTAATATCACTAACGACTTTGATCGCAACATTGCTGTCGTCATTACCTCGTCTTTTGACAAACTTACTTCTACCATTATGCTCGCTTTCAGGGCTCCTAATTCTTCTATACCTTTTCGGAGAGTCCTTTTAACCTTCCTTTCTGACTGACGCCAAAACTGTCTAACGTCAATCTCACCGTTACCGGGTATTGACACCGTGCTGAAGTTGCTTTGGGATTCCATCTATATAATAGGAAATATTTTATACCTAATACCAAGCACTTTTTAGGTCGTCGTAGTCGTACTCACAGTCCTGACAATGCCAAAACAATTTAACCTTAGTCTCAAACTTCTTACCACATCCACAATCATAACTGCTCATACACTTCGTCTTCATTTTCAAATGCTTTTTCAAATCCGCTTCTTTCTTAAAAGTTCTCTTACATTCTTCGCACTCCATATATAGACTAACATATTTAAGTGCGCTGTTGCCCTCAACCACACTTGGAGTGGGGGTCGTCCGTAGGTGGATTTTTGACACGGATCTTGCCCGTGTTGAGATTGCGCTGGAACCCCCATTCCCTATACTACTGACTACAGTCAGCGTTACTCTTTCGGAGAAGACGACAGAAAGCTGGCACACTTAGTAAGGGATGAGACCGGAATTGTGTCATACCCAAAACTTTACCCAGTTCCATCGACTAGTTCAGCTGAAGCCAACAATTCTCAAAGAAATCGCCGAAAGGTAAGTCGTCGATTGATAATAAAAAAATGCCACACATATTGGACTATATGCCCCAACTGTAGCACTATCGTTTGTTTACTATATAGATTCTTAGAGACATGATCGCTGCTAGTACTGGTGAGTCCAGAGAAGCCATGGGACCTGTTAGAGAGCTTGAGAATGAAGACAGGTTACCTGTAGACAATGCAGAGGAGCCTGATACAGTAATCAGTGCCGAGGATTGTTCTTCAGCGCGGGATTTCAGCACCCAGACTCCAGATTGCTTGGCTTGCAAAAAGCTCAAAGAAGAAAAACGATTGCTACATAATAAATGCATCGATTTAAAAAACAAGATCGATTCTCTGGCAAAGGAACCCACTCCAAAATCGTCCTGTGGTATTCAGTGTAATTTAACACAGCTGAACGACCATGAAGAAGGTCTTGGAGAAAGGATCGGAGAGAATTTGGAACAAGACGATGAGTATGTAAATATGGAAGTGGAGGAAGATGATGAGGACACAGTTGACTATGACATTACAGAGGAAGAGCCTGAGAGTATCCCTGATGACGTTGACTATCACCCCTACACAGATACAGAGACAGAAACTGAAACGGAGGATGAAGAGCATATGACAGGAAAGAGGTATGGAATAAATTTGATCTTTATAGTTTAAATCTTGACAAAAAATAATTTGTTTTGCTGTTGTTTTGTCTTACAGATTCAATTCAAGCAACTATAGCACTAGAACTGAGCCTAAGTACATTGTCTTCTTGTCCAAGCTGTTATTGTTGTTCTCCTTCTGCCACTCCTGCAAGACTGAAAACCCTGTTGTGACATACCGAGAAGTAGGGACTATGGTCAATATCACTACTACATGCCAAAACCCCAGATGCCCAAAGAAGGAAAATACTTGGAGAAGCCAACCCAACATGACAGGCACTAAGATCCCAGCTGGTAATATTCTCCTGTGCTTTGCTGTCCTAACTGCAGGTGCTTCTGCAAGCAAGGTTTTCAGGCTATTTCAGCACATGGGAGTTGCCTGCATCACACTTACTACTTTCTTTAAACATCAAGGGGTACGCAATGTTTACAAAATGCTTTATTTATAAAAATGATCTATCATAGTTGAATTTAGTTGAGTAATGCAAACAAGGGCTCTGTACCTGAGAAGTAGGAGAATTATTTTCCATGTAAATTTATTTTTTGAATTTTAGGAAAAGCTGTTTCCTTCCATCCTGCTGTTTTGGAAAAAGTACCAAAAAGTAATGCTAAGTGAAGTAAAGTCACTGCCAGAGCCCCTAACACTATCTGGAGATGCCAGGCATGACAGCATGGGGCACAGCGCCAAATTTGGAGTATACTCAATCTTCCTTTGTAATTTGCCGAACATTATTCATTTTTCCCTCGTACAGGTATGTTATCATCATTGGATGTTATGATTCTACTATATCTGTCCTTACTGCCAAAACAGGTAGTGAGAATTAAACTTGTAAAAAAGCACTTTGTTGACTTTACATTCATTATGTTCTGTACACACATTCTTATTTGACTCTATAAGATAATTAATGCTAATCTTTGCATTGTGCCATTGTTCCTTTTAGAGAAATGAAACTGGTAGCAGTACGGCGATGGAGTACGTTGGTTTCAATAGGAGCATCAACTTCCTTCTTCAAATTGGCCTTACAATTGGCACCTTCGTATCTGACAGACATCTCTCCATTGCCAAACACATGCGAGAAAAGCTGCCAAATATTACTCACTATTTTGATCTTTGGCACCTAAAGAAATGTATGAATATCTAGTGGTATTATTATTAATATCATATTTTATTAATTATTGGTGTGACATATTTTAAACCTCTACACCACTTATTTAATGAAGGCAAAGCAAATATTAGTAAATATTTACTACAGTTATCTTTGAATATCTCTTGGTCAACTATACCTGTTTTCATGTCACCTTTGGAGTCAGAATGATTGTTTATGAATACATTTATTCTAATGGCATATGTATATTATGATAATAATAGTAATATATTGCATTTAATTTGCAGCTGTCAAGAAGGCTCTGAACAAAGTTGCAAGAGAAAAAGGATGTGAATTAATCAAGGACTGGATTCAGCCTTGCTTAAACCATCTCCATTGGAGTGCGACATCAACTGTCTGTGGAACCGGAAGAATCATCTGGTCAAAATTCAACTCCTTCAAAAGCCACATTCTTAATAGGCATAAAGATCTACCTGACCCTCTGTTCAATAAGTGCTCACATGCCGATGACATAACACCTAGGAAATGGCTTATCCCTGGTACTCTTTCTCTATTTTTATGTTGATAATTTCAAAATTTGTCACCACTGTTTTGTTCACACGGTTTTGGAAGAGTGATCCAAATTCCATTTCCTGGCCAAATCCCATGCTCTCAAATTAGTTATGTTTTTGAGCAACTCCAATTCCCACTTCTTATTTGCAAATCCCAAACCTGGTGCATAAAATTGAATTTTTCTAGCCCAGAAAAGTTGACTCCTAGTACCTAGCACCTATTTGACTGTTATAATTATGTTATTTTTCTTTATTAGATTCTGTGGCATATGAGAAACTGGACAAAGCATTGAGCAAAAAAGGAATTGTTGCTGGCATTAAACAGGCTTCTCCTTTATCGCAAACAAGTTGCCTCGAGGGATTTCACTCGCTACTAAATCAGTTTTGTCCCAAAATGATTGCATTCTCTTTCCCTGGAATGTATTGCAGGTATCTAGTACTGTGTATAACTTGTATTAATATGTATTTTTGCTATATATATTTTTCTAATATTATAATCATAGTATTATTCTCATATAAAAGCTATCAAGAAATAAGACATAAATGCATGACTAAATATTTGCATTCTTGCAAAAACTTGAATTGCAATATGCAAAATAAAGAAACAAATGAAATCAAACTAAGATATTCGAATAATAAGAATAATAATTTGTTATAATCATTCTCTTTTTTTTTTTTTTTTTTTTTCTTTTTTTTAATAAGGATATATAGTCTTTAATCAATAATTAATAATGACAATAATCTCTAATCAATAATTAATAAATTTTAAATATTTATACATTTTTTCAAGATTGTAAAAAACGAATAGAATTTGTCCATTATTTAAATATGAATATGTTAATATATAATACTTACAAAGAAGAAGGAATTATAAGATGAAAAACTGACTAATAAGGAAAATTGAAATATATATTAAATATCTAACTATGTATCTTTATCTAAAAATCTACGTTAATAAGCTAAAAATCTAAATTTATAAAATGGCGCTTTCAGCAACCTGAATGTCTAAGTCTATGTTGTTTATATCATTATAAGTTCTTTTTATAGTCCTTGAGCCTCGTAGACATACAAGTGCAGATCTTAACAGAGAGAAACAAGTCTTGGCCCTAATCCATGCCATTGTTTTGTGGTACTCTTCACCTTTCTTTCGGGCTATCAGTTCAGCAAGCCTGCTGTGATATGTTTTGCATTCTTTACTCATACCTCCTGTTGTACAAAAGACAAGGGGAGTAAATGTTCCATGTTCGATTTCGTTTACTCTTTCGGTGTATTTCCGCTTCTTGTCATTTTCATGTAGCTTGTAGATTTTGGGTAGATCTAGATCTTTGTACGTATCTGCATTTGGGTGACAAACCCTTACGTCAAAAAAGGCAGAACGTTGCTTCTCCCAGAAACCTCGTGCATGGATGTCAAGTCTTGCGTCTGCAGCTTTGTTTGCTCCTTTGCTTAGTTTCTCATCTGAGATTGATTGTAACAAGGGCTCAATCTCTACGTCGTTGCATACTGTGCTAAGAAGCTCAGCCTCCAGATTGCGTAATTCGTTGTGACGTTGAATTACGAATCCACCACGTTTACATATCATTGCGTGATCGACCGAGAAATCTTCACCACATACACACTTTGATGGAATGTCTCTGAAAGACCAATTATAACGGAGACGTAAAGCGTCTCTAAATTCTCTCTTGTTCAAGTCGAATCCCATTTCCTTAAGAGGAATTACAGTTAACCAGGTTGATGCTCCTTTCTCTGCGGCTAAGTCCAAGGATCTGGCTGTAATCTTTGGTAGACTTTCCTTCAGGCTTTCAAACGCATCTTTGGATGCTTTTTCTTTCTCAGTGTGACATTTCTGCTTTGCTGTTTTCACTTCAATTTCATCTGGCAACTCGTGAGACTGGGAGATAATCTTCTCCACAAGTGGGGCACTTACTTTGACTGACGATGAGAATTCATACTTTGCGTCAATACACGGGTTAGTAATACCGATACCTCCATATCGTGTCGGTAGCGATAAAATCTTGCGATCATCTTCATCACAATCTTTTTGTGTCATGGCGGGTATAAACACGTCGGAGATGGCAGCTTCTAAAGGTTTCAGTAGGTCTGAGATATCTGGAAGTGTGCGAAGAAAGTACGTCCAGCGATGTTTTAAGCCAAACGTGTAGGCAGCGTAACAGGCCTGTGGCTGTGATAGAGCAAATTCTGCTAATTTGGTGATCTCGTTCACCCAGTTGTCAATCTTTTCCGTGACGTACTCGTTTAGAAACGATCTGGAACCAAGAACTGCACCAAGATGTTTGTGCCCCTCCACTGTTACATTAATGGGTGTATCCTTAAAAGTTTCTCTGACGATTTCTTCTTTTGGTGGCTTTACTATAACCCAGCACTTCTTTGCGTTGGGGAAGTACCCAAGATCTGGTCCGTACTGGTTAAGAGTGTCCCACCATTTTTTAAGATCCGCTGCTTTTCCTACACCACTAGCGTCATCAGCGAACCAGCATTGCTTGGCGTCAGAAAAAGCCTGCAATGTTGTAATAAGAGGCTGCATACTCAACGCGTACATACCCATAGCCAGTGGGTCACCTTGTGTTGTTCCCTCAGCTGACACGAGTTCTTTCCCGCCTGTGATGAATAATCTTGCTGACTGTCTGTACGAGTTGATGGCATAAACTGCAATAATAGGGCAAAGGATTCTGATGTTGTGCAAAGCAGCAGCTCTGTTTAGTGAGTTGAAAGCATTTGATGCATCAATAAGAAGTACGGCATCTGTGTTATCTGCAGCAAAGATAGTATTCATTGCGTGAACTGCAGCTTCATTCCCTGATCTCTGGCCTGCACACAATTGGAGAGAGCCACTGGTCTCGATGACGTCATCCTTTGACACATTCATTACGCACTTTCCAATGATTCTTCTGATTACCTCTCCAACTCCAATGGGTCTTACGCTGCCTTCACCTTTGTCAAGCGGTATCAAACGACTTGCAACTAATGCCTCTATGGTGGTGGGATCTACATATGTTGTACAGAGGATCTTTGTCATTGTGGCTAGTGCTTCACAAAGCTTTGAGGAGGATTGCTTGAATGACTTACAGGCAAGAATTCTTCTGAAGCCATTAGCGTCAATACCTGAAGGGCCCACCCGAGCCTTTAGTTCTCAGGGCTGCTTGTCTGATCATATCACCGTCTATCTCACTATAAATTGACTCGGGTATCTCATCATCAATTGGGCCGAATAGCAATGATCCCAATTTCGCTGGCTGTGGTTCAGGATGCTTCTCCTTGAGTTGAGTCATGACGTCATCTGTAAGTGGTAATATGCCTCCGTTTGTTGATTCATTTAAGAAGCGCAATGCTGAGTTAATTTGTCCTTCCATCACAAGTTTTGCAAAGACTTTTGATCGATCAGGTGGACATGTGGTCTTGTGTTTCTTCATGCGACTTTGAATTATCCTCCCCTCGCGAATTAATTGATTGAGCTCACCGACCTTCCAGAGTGCGAGACGTTTCGCCAGAATGCGTTGGTTTTCTTTAGCTTTAGACTTTTTATTTGGCTTTTGGAGACCCATAGCCAACAGAACAAAGGCAGCTTTTAAGGCAATATGCTGTTTGTCAGAGCACGCATTCCAATCATCTATGTGTAAAGTTATTTGATCGATAAAATCTCTACCAGTTCTCCCATAAGGAACTAAAAAGACATTTCTCCTCCAAGTTGTTATTTCGTTGTAAGCTTCTAGTATGGCCATGGTAGGAATATTAATTTCCACGCCTTCTAAATTTTTACCCCAGCAGATTGTAGTTGGTTTGTTAACGTTTGTATATAATGGAAGATTACCAGGCTTACTCACGCTTTCAGAAGAACAATCACTAATTGAAATAGATGTACATGTATTCTTATCGATCTTATCGATCCATTCAGCGTTATCTCTTGGGAGAAGATTAATGTTTGTAATATTCAAATTCGTTGATGGATTCGGTTGACTAGATACATATTTAATTTCGTTCTCGTATTCTATAGAATTTTCTTGTAAAATTGAGATATCAACTGCTGAAGAATTTAGTCTATTTGATGCAGCTTGCTTTTCCTTTGGGTTTTTATTTTTGGATCCTTTAGGTCGACCTCGTTTTCTCGGTTCCACTTGCGTGATCGTTGACTTCTCATTGACAGGTTTTCTAGGTCTTCCTCGCTTACGCTCAGTTTGGCTGTCATTCGCAGAAATAAGGTCATCTTGGTTATTTATCATCTTTCCAGCTTCTCCAAAATAAAGTATTACGGCTTGGATAGTTTAGTTTAGATTCATTATGTTTTAATTGAAGAAATATGGCTCCTTTGTAGGAGCTCCAACGGGACGTCCTTCCTGCATGATAGCTTCGTTTACATGAAAGATGAGTACTTGTGAAGGTAAACTTGCTTGTGTAGACGCAGCTTAATGAAGTCAAATTCTACCACACTTGTCCGTTAGTCCGGCCTGATACATGTAGGTTATCAATGTGTATCTGTATACACTACTTAGAAGGCCTTTAAAGAGATCGTCACCGGCACTATTAGGTTGAGTGGTGCGTATTCCATTTGTCCTTCGCCATCACGTTCAAGCAAGACGTGAACATTTTTTGTTTCAGTTGACCAAGGACTGACGCTTTTCATATGATGAATCTTGCTTGAGGCCATATACCAATTCTCGTCCACTTGAGCACACAACTGAGCTTCAACTAATCATTCTCTTTGTTTTCTTTCCTTCCAAGACAAATACTTGCTGTAAGCCACTTCAACTACAATATCATTACAGAGACAAAAAAGAAGCCAGATGGATCAGACCAAGTGAGATTTATTTATCCGAAGTTTAAAAATGGGGAGGCTACTGTAAGAGATGTGAGAATAAAACCAGATTATGGTAAGAATTGCTATTTCGGCACATCTGATTTAACAAAAAGTCAAAAAATACTTGTATACATGTTATTGTTTATCTTTTATCAATAGGGTATGTGGAAGAGATATACATCACTTTTCTCGAAGCATTGCAGAAAGAAGACATGTTAAGAGAGGCACAGAAAGAATTAAAAGAAATGACCCCACCATCAATGAACACGATGCTGGTAAAAGAAAGTAAAACTGTGGCTTTGGAAAAAAAGGAAAAAAGAAAGAGTATGGTTGTAGACAATGTACCACCCACAACACCATGTGAGTAGGATGTTATTTCCCATTGATGTTTGTAAGTTTGAAGAGTGCCATCATCATACCTGTGAAATTTGCTTAGCTGAATAGCACTGAATAGTGCTAACCAAACAAAAGAAAACAAATGAATTTGTGCTAATTATTACTACTATTTAGATTTTGTACTATTTCACTGGTTATACTGACTGCACTCTGTTTCAGTGTTCAAATATCACCAAGTCCTTATTCAGTGCTTTCACTATAGATCTTTCTTCATAATTAGACTGTTGTGTCTAAGTCATGAAGGTTTATTTCTAATATGTTGAATAATCTAACAGTCATAACATAATAGAAGTATAATATAAACTAACAATTTTGTCATCAACTATTCACTTCATGCTAATTTGTGCATTACTTTTATCAGTATCACAGGTACTTGAACAAGAAGCCAAAGCTGCCGAAATGAAGAAAACAAAGAAGATTGGAGAAGGCAGGATAGAGAAATCAATCCCTCATTGCACTCATTGCAAGAATCCCATGAAAGGACACAAGAATGTGAAAGATTGCCCTAAAAACTAGAAAAGCAGTTAATACTCTCTTGCTTTTAGAGTGAAGTTACTAAACCCGTGAAATAGAAATTACTTGTTAAGGTGTAATAGTCAAATAGACACAAAAGAAAACAATGGCATTAGAGTCTCAGTGCTAAGGTGTATTAGTCTACTATCCATTTCACTGGTTTAGTGACTTCACTCTTATATTAATATGTAGAAATGTATCATTTTGTAATACTTTTTACAATTAATTATTTTATAATTTTTTATTATAGTTGTAAGTGCAATACAAAGTGACAAATACAAAACAACCCTCATAAAGGCAATTTGAGTCATTTCTATTTGACCCATGATACAAAGTTGTATAATTAGTGAGGAGAGTCGAAGTAAAACAAAAGAAAACAGTGAATATCTACTACTATGTAGTGCAATTTTTTTCATGCTTCAAGTAAAATTACTCTAATGCAATGTTCTGTTTATAATATAATATGTATCACTCGTTATCTTCGTATCCACAAAAATCGGTGCTAGGAAACTGTTTTCTTATCGAGTGGTATGCACAAGCAGGCAGTGGGATTCTCTTGGATCCTCCTCCTTGATAACCATGAACCAATTGGGTGAATTCCCTGTAAGCTGTTGCACGGAGAAGCCTAAAATATGAAATGATAATTTGTTAGTATATAAACTTATCAAACAAACAAGAATATATTCTTGAAATAAACAACTGTCAGTTACAATTGCTATTTACATCATTATCATGGAAATAAGTAATACTTTAAAACGGCATGGTATGACTTGTAAAGCACGTGAACAGTAAAAGATATAAGAAAATAAGGAAGAAAACATTAGTCATAGTTATCTTACTTGTTCTGGGCCCATGTAATTAAAACTAAGCTTAGAAGAAAAAAAAGGATTTACTCACTCTTCTTCACTGCCAGTTTGTCTATACTTATATCCGTCGATAGTGCGGTACTTGGCACATGATGAACGTAGGGACCAGCGATTTAAACAAACAGGCTCAAACCCTGGATGTAAGGTCACACAAATGGGAGGTACTTCCAATTCTTCGAGCACTTCGGAAGACTTCAGTGACTCGAAACAACCCTCTATTTCGTGACAGCAATTACACTCTTGAGGTTTTTGAAGTAAGTCTTTCTTGCAATGACCGCATCTACACCTAAAAGAGGAAACGTTTAGATTTGCGAGTTAGTAAAAAAATCAAAACGAAACTAAATATTTTGCAAAAAGAGTGAGCTTGTAGCTAGATCTTGATAGTTACGTACCAAGCGCTATTCGGCGTGACGCCATCAAATCTTTCTTGAAGCTTTTCATTTCTCTTCTCGATTTTTGAAATTTCTTCGTTATATTCACTGAGCCAGTCCGCATCAGCAAGTGGTTCTGAAGAATATGGTCCTACCAATTCGTGAGATTCAGACCTGGGGTAGCTATCATCTGACTCGTGTGTTTCAGCATGTTGATGGCATTCGTCCTCTATTTCTCCATCCTCTTCCTCTGAATATATACTTGAAATCTCGCTTTCAGAGCTGCAATCACTCCCGTAATAGTTCGTAGCCATCTTGTGAAATTACATATTGAAATTTATGTTTTTTGAAGGAATGAAAGTCACTAACGGGTCAATGTTTACAATACTTTGTCTACTCGTATCCTTGACAATCGCTTTTCTCGGTTCTCGAATTTACGTCACTAGTTACCAGTCTCCTAAAACACGGCCAACACGACTGGGCGTCGCCAGAAATCTAACTTTGAAGGCTGACTTCGAGGTGAAAAAAATTCGAAATCGAAAAATTTTTTTTGGAATATTTATTTATATCATCTAGAGATGCCAAAACCGTAAAAAAATTCTAGACCTGATATACACTTTAAAACATATTGGATCAACAGTTGCAAAGATATGATTATAATGAAACACATCTTTTGTAGAATATTCTCATTCTGTACGCGCGTAATATTGAGATGATCAGTATGATTGCCCACCCTAGAAGGCTTTTAGTTTTGTTTAAATCAATTTGAAAAAAGAACTAACACATACAATACATATACGAAAAGAGCAATGGAAGCTATTGGACAGAAATTGATAGCTTAGTTGTGCTCACTGAGTTATAATGAGTTTTTCTTAATATCAAAATTGTCAAAAATTTTTCCCTTTTACAATTCATTATTATTTTTTAGTCACTTCTTGTGTCCACAAAAGAATACCATCTTACTTAAAAGCCTTTTAGGCTCCTTGTTAGCGGAAATCCGACTTCCTTTTACTGTTTTTTCTTCTTCTAGAAGAGTGAGTTCCTGTAGTATGTCTAGTGTTTTTATTGTTTTGAAACAATGCCGTTACTTCAAGGGGGCCAGCCTGATGACGGCTAGCAGTAGCAAAATTCAAATTCTCTCCGTTGTTATCGGGTTTTCTTTTGAAATGAAACGCAGTAGACGTTTTATCTATTTTTATATTCGTTTATAAGACACATGTTTTAAATTTAATGTAAACAGCGCCTTTGAACTTCACGGATAAAGGCGCTTTACAAATTACGGAAAATGACTTTATTATCCTTTTTTTTTTCTCCCGTCGCAAAAGCTGATCGAGTTCTATAAACGTAACTTCGATTCGATCCGGCATCAAACGCTCTACCCATCTGCCACTGACATGTAAGAAAAAGTGCGTGGTCAACGTGAAATAAATTGCATTGCATCGGATCACTCGTATAGTGTTAAATTTCATGCGAGGTCAACGTGAAATAAATTGCATTGTATCGGATCACTCGTATAGTGTTAAATTTCATGCGAGGTCAACGTTAAATAAATTGCATTGTATCGGATCACTCGTATAGTGTTAAATTTCACTTAACCATGCGATTTTTAGAAGTTGGTCATGTCCAGTTTAGCACGTGGTTTATATATATATTTTTCCACGGGGTCATGTCCACGTTATTACGTGGTCATGCTCACTTTACCACGCGGTAATTTCCACTCTATTTTAGTACGTGATTATATCAACTTTTCCACGTGGTCATGTTCTGCTTTCCACGTGGTCATGTCTATACTTTATCACGTACGTGGACATTTTTACTTTACCGCGTGATCATGTCCACAAAGTGTGGACACTTTTTTACGTGTTCCATTACTAACTTTTAGTAAGTGGATATGTACATGCACTTTTCCACGAGTTCATGTCCGCTTTTCCACGTGGACATGTCTACTTTTCCACGTGGTTCATCTCCACAAAGTAGACGCTATATCACGTGATCATTATAGTAAGTTTGAAAAATGATCACGTGATAAAGTGGACATTAACACGAAATCATTCATAGGAGTTTCATTTTATTATGCGTAATCACAAGAAAGACAAAAAAAAAACACCTAAATCATCAATAAGTCGAGCTATGAATAGCACTTACTTTTTTCTATTCCAAAGAAATATACATCCATAGCAAAGCTGTTTCCTATTCCCTTATAGCAGATACCCGAGGGACCATGTTTGGCGTACGTCAGATGTGCAGTGGGGCTGGTAAAACACTGCCCAAAATATTGCACAGCAAAGGCTTTCCATCCTTTTGACCTTGCTATATCTGCACATTGATCAATAGAAGCAATATCTTCCCATCCGAATGTTTTGAATACACCTCCCTTAATGGCACGATCCCAGTTGTCTTTGTAACATCCTTTCCGATAGTAGTCTGAAAAACAAGAAAAAGATACTGTTAAATTTTTTATGCAGTTTTAATCTTCCTATCATTTTATGTTCTTTTCTTTGGTTCACTCTTTCCTTCCTCTCTTACTCCGTTCCTCCCTCCCTTCCTTCCGGCTTGTTTTTTTTCTTTGTGCTGATTTTGAAGGGATACTTCACTTTTAACCTATTCTAAACGAATACAAAAATGTAAACTTAACAGTTCGATTAGACATACCTCGAGAAGCCGTTGTAATAAAACAAGCAAATGCTGTAGCAATGAAGATTACAATTTTTATGATAACCATAATCTCTTTTTATTTGTGAAGCTTGAAGAAAGCGAGCTGCGACACCTTAAAAAAACAAACGTACTTGTACTCCAGGGTCCTCAGTCGAAATATTATGGTTAAGCAGACATTACTATTTTTAACACTAGTGGTACATGTAGTGGGGGAATAGCACATCTTAAAGTCAAGCCTTCTGTCGCCTCCTCTGCGTAGTTAGCTATGTTTCCTTATTTCTTACATTCGTACCTTAACCTTTCATTTTCAAAATCATAGCAAAAGATTGAGTCAAACTTATGATACGTATAAACAAATGTCAAACTGTGCGTCAGCGAGAAATGTTTCCGAATGCTTCAACAGCATTTGGTTGCTTTCCGGTATAAAAAAACATCGATAGATATACGTTACTTCAAACAAAACAATTTATTTATTTGTTTTTGCCGGAAGAAACGTTTATTTAACAACCTATTTACAAAAAAACACTTGACAAAATAATTGTAAATATATTTTTGGGCATATAGTTAATATTACGTTATCTTATTTATTATTATTATTATTATTATTATTATTATTATTATCATTATCATTATTATTCTCCCTTTTGAGATCAGCTCTCCTATGCATGAGGGGCTCAAGAGCCACAAGAAGAGTACTTAGGAACATAAAGGACATAGACTTGGATGTCGAGACTGCAAATGCAGCAATTAGCTAAATATTTAAATCCCCCATATATATGAATGTTTGCCATTATTATTATTATTATTATTATTATTATTATTATTATTATCATCATTATTATTATCATTATTATTCTCCCTTTTGAGATCAGCTCTTCTATGCCTGAGGGGCTCAAGAATCACAAGAAGAGTACTTAGGAACATAAAGGACATAGACTTGGATGTTGAGACTGCAAATGCAGCAATTAACTAAATATTTTAAAAATATATGTATAAATGTTTGCCTTTGTGACGACAGAGAATTTTAGCCGAGTTAATGATTAGCTCAAACGTTCAATATTTAATTCAATTTAGTCAATAAGTCAAATTCAAGCCCAGTTGGTCATAATAGCAGGATAAAAGTTATAGTAACTTTAGGAAGTCTTTTCTTACTACAAAGAATAACGAGTTAATCCGCAGCAATAGATTGTGCATGGCTGAAACAATGCGCTAACAAATCGGTTCCGATTGTAACGATCTCACGGGAATATTCGGGTTAGTTCGCGTATTGTTTAGCCATGTGCTCATTAGCGCTAAATCTTCATTAACCTACGATCTCTTTAGAAATTAGTTTAGTTTTGTTGGATACGCGGTTGCCACAGACGCTTAAATCTGGGTTGTCCTTAAATATCATTTTAATATTTTAGCTTAGTTTATGACTTGTTTACGATATTTTCTGTTTACCATTTCGGAAATTCTAACCAAGTTATTCCCGTACCAAATTGAGTTAAAGTTTGATTTCTTTTCATAAGATGGTAAACAAAGAGTTAGTCTTTTTAGGAGTATGTACGTTTTTATGTACTTCATTACGAAGTGGTAAGAAAACTAAGATTTCTCACTGCATAGTTACCAACTAGGCTAAGTAAGGGGGGTGCACGACATACTGGTTGTTAAGATAAAACTGAGCTAGACTGGCAGCTGTCCTTCAAGATCCTTGGACTATAAAAGGAGAGTTACTACGCTAGTTTGGTGTGTTAGTCGGGAACCCGAATGCTACAACAACTTGGTACGCTTCCAACAACTTTATAAGGTATGAGTGCACCTCTTCTCTTGTTACCGAGTGTGGAGTGTAACCAAAATAGTGAGTTAATTTAGAAGTGTGATATCCTATATTTCATCGCTTAGTATGTGTGATTGGTATTGGTTACTTAGTGATATTTATTTTCCTAGCGTGTGATATTTACGATTTCAAGTTGTATTAGTTAAAATTATTCAGTCATGCGATTCAATAAATTGTTTTGTAAAGTTACTCTCCGTTCTCATTCCTTTGCGTTAACTCAACGAACTCGCGCTGTCGCGGCATTTGAAATATAGTGCCGTCACAAATTGGTGCCCCGTGTGAGGAAATGAGTTTTTAGTTTTAAATTTCGCGAGGGGAGAGTATTAGTCATTTCCTCTCTAAATGTATTTGTTGCGTTTTACTTGTCCTGGTAATTCGGTTATGCGTAATGAAAGCACGGATCGTTATAAATTTTTTTCGAGAGACTTTGAGTGCTATCGTTTAAGTAGTATTGTGTTATTAACAGTTGGGTCTCGACTGATAATCTAGGGAAACGGTGTAATTTCTAGTGGGTCTTGCTCTTTTATTTGTGTTGTACGGCAACAAACAAAGTACCATTACGACCAACCATTTTAACAAAATTTATTCCATATCACGGGTTAATTGGTTTTGTTCGGCAAGTTATTGTATGACAACGCTAGAAGCTACAATAATCTAGAAGTATTGCTGGGGACCCAACTAGGTAGTGTATATTTTGTGAAAATTGAATGAGTAAGGTCACTGAAACGACTTCTAAGAACGAGAATTCCAAGGACCAGCAGCAGTACTGCGACGGGACCTGCAGCCTTACATTGAACTTGAGGTCCCGGAGTAAAGCGAAAACCATAAAGTCCGCGGACCAGCCGAAGGCCAAACAGAAACCCACTAACAGAAAAGGAACAGAAACTAGTAAAAGCCTACCACCAGAACACGAGAATCCACCAGAAGACAGTCACCCACCAGAACACGAGAATCCGCCAGAAGACAGTTATCAAACGGAACAGGTTGAAGCACCGCCAGACCAAGTGAACCAAGTTAACATGGAAGAAGCCGGAGCCCAAGAGCCAGGGATGGTCCCCGAGCTAGCCGCCCAAATTGCCCAGTCTTTGGCCGACCTGCAGCAACAACAGCAGCAGGACAAATCCCTGAATGGTCTACCACAGCTCCGAACCTTCACGGGCCATCCAGACGAGGATGTCAGAGATTTTATCGTACAGTTCGAAAACATGGCTGGACTACGAAAATGGCCTGCTGACCAGAGAAGCCATATCATCGGCTTTTACCTGGCTGGCCATGCCAGGGAATGGTATTCTTCGCTCCCAGCTGACGTGAAGGCCAACTATGCCCAGCTGATCGACGGACTGAAAGCTCACTACGATGGGCAGACATACCTACGCCGCCAAGAGTTGAATAATAGAAAGCAAAGGCCCGAGGAATCAGTGAATGACTATGCCCAGGATATCTCTCGGCGTGCACGCAGTCTTGGTCTGTCCGAACACGACAAGATCCACAAGTTTGTTCAAGGCCTACTGCCCCAACTACAAGAACACGTAGTTATGGCCCGACCCACTACATACAAAGACGCAGGGGAACTCGCCACTATCAAGGCAAGTTTCCTCCAACCGAAACCAGTCTGCGGAGTTGCTGTCCAGTCATCAGCAGAAATCCAAGTACTGCAGGCTCAACTGAACGACTTGAAGGAAGAACTGCGGTACCTGGGAAAGCCACAACAGAGAAGCGAAAATGACGACCTGCCACGACAGATGGCTGCCATGGCTAATGCCATAAGGACGCTCTCGACTAAATTGAACCAACCGACCTTGGCAGCGATACCACAGGGAAGGAACCAACCAAGCAGAATGCCGCCTAATCATCAGTACGACACGGGGGGACAGCGAAGTAACCATGGTTATAACCAACGTGGAGGTAGAGGTCAACGGACCACGGAAGGGGATGTTATTTGCTACCATTGTAGACGGGTTGGACACTACAGACGAAGCTGTCCTGATCTCCAAGAGTATTCAAGGCAGTCGAGATACCAGCAACAAAGCCAAGCCTTCCCACCAAGACCGATAGAAGCCATGTCCAACCCACACCAAAATTACCAGCGCCCGCCGTCAAACTAAACAGGGCTTCTATTCGAGGAGTTCGTGTTAGCCAAAGGATAGGAGCCCGAGGAAATGTAAATAACAACACCTTCAAGCCATTTGAAATACAAAATGCACCGTATATACCCACGTCAAAGAAGTTTAACGAACCGTATAACCCCACAAGTAACACTAATTATTATGCACGAAGGAGTACACAAATTAATGGACCGTGTAACCAGCCCACAAGAAGCACGGAACAATACGCACGAAAAAGTACAACACCAATTAACCTGCAGCATGAAAGCCCAATAGTCCCCGGAAAAAGTAGCCAAACAAGGAAGGAAGGCAGAAAAATGCCCAATAAAGGAATGATTGGGACGATATTAACCACCAGCCACCAGAATGATTATCAAGAAACAGACAATCAAGCCTACCTACACGCGACCGTTCATCCAAGTCAACCAAGTGGTAAGAAACAGAACCATGGAGCCGAGACAGATAAACAACCTCAAAGTCCCTGCCAAATGAAGACTCATCGTGCGAACGAACAACCTGTTGCTGAACGCGGAACCGTTTCCGACCGGCCAATCGGAAACTATTCCGGCAGAGAACTCGCCAGATCGTTTCCTGTACAACAATCAAGTTTTAATCAAGAAGTTACGCAAGAGACAGAAAGACATGAATTTACAAGGAAAATTGAAGAGACAAACGTAAATCAAGAAGTTGCAGACCACGGCAAAGGAAGTGCCGAACAAATTAATATGGAACCAGTTGCAGAATACGAGAAGACTAAGAATACCAAAGATAAAGACGTCGTTAATCAACAGGAACCTGAAACAGTGGAGGTCCTGACCAATGAGCCCAAGGCTGAGCTTCAAAAGCGCTGTCCAAGACAGAACTACAACCACGAGGAAGGTGTAGTACCAGAAAGTTCGAAAAGAGACGAACTGACAATTAGTATTGATAACGATGCAACTGACGAAATTAACGATGATGAAATTAAAGGAAATAAGATGTTAAAAGTGGCGCCACAAGAATCCGAGAATACCAGTACAGGAAAAGACATGGCAAGTCTGGCAGCAAGCAGCAACTACGAGACCGCGGAAATTAACAACAGAATAGCCAAAGAAACAAGGGACAATTACTACCAGGTATCAGTTACGGCCAACGAGATGCCGACAGACGGAGAATCCACAGTTTATGGGGAAATAGCAGATACCAAAGTAAGGATATTGATAGACTCTGGTGCCGCCATATCGGCAGTTAGTGAAAAACTGTTCGAAGAAATACCGCTTCTCCGAAGCAGCGAACTAAACCAAATTCACAATGTACAAGTCCAGTCCGTGAACGGTCAACCACTCAAGATACTTGGACAGATTACCGTTGAAGTAGGAATCGGAGGGCAAAGCTACGAGTTACAAGCCCACATTATCAAGGACTTACACTACAATGTTGTACTTGGCCGAGATTTCTTAAGAGCGACTGTCTGTAAGGGTCGAGAACCTGATTTCAGCGACCACTTGGTCAAATTCTTCATACTTTGCCTGAAGATACCCTTGGATGGACCATTTACAAAAATCATATTAAAAGGTTCCAGCGGATTTTTATTTTTGAGAAAATCCCAAAAGAGTGAAATGGTCGCCAAGCGCCGGTTTTCGGCTTCGATAATCGTCCCAAGGATACCCCAAGAACAAATGGTCGCTGTGGCTACAAAATTCGCCCAATCGAGCTGAAACTTTTCACAAACCTAGGATAACATTTCAGCTTTTAAACTAGCTATAAAACTTTGCTGTATCTGGAAGGAATTATTTATTATATGTCGAAATACTAACGGTACTGAAAAATTACCGAAAGAAAGGAGCTATGTTTATCGAGCAAAAGCATCTACTGGTACCTAATTTTCTTGGGAATAAAATTGATTTCCTTAAAGATAAGCTATTAAAGTTAAACTGTACCAAATTTGAAGCTCAAAATCGAAGTATTTCTCAAGTTATTGCTTTTCAAAAACATTGTTTATTTCTTACTGGTTTAAGGGTCAAATGTCAACAAACTACAACTTCAAAGATTCCAGTTAATGCCGGAGTCGAATTGAATGCTTTATTACATGCATGGAAATTGCACTATCAAAAGACCGAGTTTTCATAGCTATCCATTTTACATTCTGTTACTTTTTGAATGCTAGCGCTGTTTTTAGATATTTCTTTCAGTTTAGGTAGTTTTTTGCCGAAAGTTCCCGTCGCTGGCACTGAGTAAAATTAAACAAACACGTAAACATTTACCTGAATTAATTGTCCTTCTTGCGTTACAAGATATCCACCTTCCATTGCATTACTTCTTGCCACTTCTGCCATTCTGAATCTTCAACATTACTATTGTTCTCAGTACCTTTTATTGATCTACTTTGAATATCTTGGAAAGAGCAAAACAATGGCCTTCTTAAAAGTCACAAACAGATGATGCCTATCTACAGTTTGTCGAGCCATCTAACGTAATTTTAAAATAAGTACACATATGAAGCCCTCGTAAATAATACAAGGTATCTTACAAAGGACACCATTAGTGAATGCTTAGTGAAAGCTATAGATTCGCAGTCCCAGAATTCGTTACGTAACGAATGTAGACATTTACGGCCTTATTAATGTGTAACACAATACCTGAATCGTGCTTGTGTGACAAAACAAACTAGGTATCAAATATATGTTTTCCAGTATTTCGTAACCTTTACTAGTAGTATTGTGGGCTGAATTTCGCAATCACATAGCATGAGTTTGTCTTAGACCAGATAATGGATTTTTGCGAGTATCGCACTCTTTTGGAGAAACTTTTTCCGAGGAATGATATTACTGTTTGCGGCCAGAGTACAGAATATCCTGGTCATCTGGATTTCATTCCGCTTGGGTCCTGTACAAGAGACGTACAGGGTCATCTGCGATCACTGCAACTTGCTGCTGACGAGGGGGTCGAGAGTGAGTTAAAACTTTTGCTAACTCGAGCAGGTAAGTAATTATTCCGAAAAGCTCATATTCTTAGGAAATATAATTTACGCTGCATATATCAAATGAATTTTTCAGGTGTTTTCTGTGTGGACGAGCAGCACAAAATACTAAGTATATGCCCGCGTCATAGAGCTGACTTTGGAATCCGGTGGCGGTCGAGAAGAACGAACTGCGCAGCCCCACAAAGTATTGCTACACACACAGCTAATGCGAAGGGGAGTCACCGCATCAACAGCAAGCAGTCTTGGTTGATCTTGAAGACCACAGGCATACTTATTTCCGTCGGATTACGTAAGTACTAATCCGCTTTAGTCATGAGGTTAGGGTTAGGGTTAGTTCCATGATGTGTGATGTAAATACTGTCAGGAAGGTTGGAGGGAGATATTTAGAACTATGCATGTTTCAATGCTCTTCTACTACAACTATGACTAGCTACACTGGTGCTCATTTTGTTCTAAATCTTTTGGACAGCAATATGCACCAAATGTCGAGAACATGTCAACAACAGAATAGTTGATGAAGACAAGACTTCTGCGGCGTCAATTGAGGTACGGAATTGTAATAAAATTCGTCAAATCTGTGTACCATACTAATGTGATTCCATAGGTCGCAGTTTCCGCTATTTGTGGAGGATTTTTGTCTACAAAAATTTTGACTGGGGGTGAAACGGGAAACCAAATAACTCCAATTAGTATATAAATTGATATTTTCCTAACGACTTCTTCTATAGCAGAGTGCAGAAGCAGTGCATTCCAGTGAGGACAGCGACAGCTCTAACAGCTTAAGCAAGACGTTTTCCAAGCTAAAAATATCAAGTCAGCAACATGATGATACTTTCCTCAGCCCTGAGAGTGGGAGTACTACCTCGAGTGATGATGCTGGTGCTCTTTCTCTAGAATCGGTTTCTGGTTTCTCGGGGAGTTGCGCCCATCACACAACCATGGCTGGAGTTGGAGACTGTAAGTGCCACCACCAAGTGGCGTTATACTGCACGCGCGGTGGAGGTTGTCGCTGCGGTCCTTACAACCATCAGTCCAAATAATGCAGGAGCTCTGTGGCAGGAAATTGAATCTTCGACAGCAATATATAAAGCCCTTGGAATAGAAGAAATTTCTAATTCCTCGAGAGAATATCTCCAGGCCCTTGCAGAGGCATATAACAACGCAGAAAGTTGGGAGAGCAGAAGGCAGGTTCTTTCAATCATGACGGGAATTGCTAACTACAAGACAATAACATACTTCATTCCAACACTCTCCAGATACCGCTATACAATTGCTAACCTGCACCACTTGCAGTTCGGACGTGGAGCCCCAATCCAACATCACCCCACAATCCGAATGCGCGTAAACCGAGGACAACTCGATCACTTTTTATCATTTATCACAAGCCCTCACCTTATACAAGACTTACCATTTGGACAGAAACTGCTAACACTATCAACTGGTAGAAAGATCGAAGTGCCAAACGTTATACGAACTGTGGTACCCCAGCGAATAGTAAAGCAATACAAGGCGTACTGCGACGAAACAAGCTTCGAGCCATTCAGCGACCGCACCATGCTAAGAATCTTATCAGAATGTAAAGCATCTGTTCGTAAGTCCCTCCAGGGCCTGGATTACTTTGCCGCAGATGGTGCTCGAGCTTTTGATGATCTTATACAACTAGTACGCCAAGTAAGCGAGCACAGCCAGTTAGGCAAAGATTGGGAACGCCAGCATATCGACGCGCTGAAAACTGCTAAACTGTATCTAAAGAGCGATTTCAAGGTAGTAAAAACTTAACCACGTGTTCCTGTTATTTCAACCTTAAACTTCTTTAGAAGGATAACTGGTCTATTTTAGATGCATCCAAATTCTAAAATCTGTTGTCCAATATATTAATCATTATTATAAATTCCTTTATTAGGTCCACCTTAGTAATGCAGCAGAAGTTGCAGACCACTGTGTCGTGTACGCTCTGAGTGACAACAAAGAGTCCACACTGTGCGAGAAATGTGATCACAATCATGAGGAGATTTGTCACCAGTGTGAGAGTCTGAAGAACGTCTTGGAAGTTATTTCGAACGCGATATCTGAGGCATCTTACCCTAACGAAGACGAAAAGGATGAAGCAATCTACCTTGCTAATACCGCCATGCTTGCCATACAGTCTTGGAAATGTCACCTTCTACGCTCACTACGTCAAGACCAGGCTCGCCTAGATACCATCGACACTCTAGACAGAAACGCAGTTTTCATAGTCAATGACTGGGCTATGAAATTCCTGCCACAGCGATACCGGGAATCTCAGGCAGACTGGTTTGGCAAGCGTGGCATCTCCTGGCACATCTCCGTTGTTTATAGACGCGTGGAGGGGGTGCTTCAGTGGCAAACTTTTGTCCACGTCGTTCAGTCATGCAGCCAGGGGAGCTCACCGGTAATAGCGATCATCCAGCATGTCCTGTCTACACTCAAGAAGGAATATCCTGAAATCAATGATGCTTATTTACGTCAGGACAATGCTGCTTGCTATCACAGCGCTCCCACTATATTGTCATGCCAAAAGATAACAGCTAGCACTGGGGTAACCATCAAACGAGTGGATTTTAGTGACCCACAGGGTGGCAAAGGAGCTGCTGACCGGTTAGCTGCAACGTGTAAAGGTCACATCCGAGCCTTCATAAATGAGGGAAATGATGTCCTCAACTCGAACGACCTGAAGGATGCACTGCTCTCCCATGGTGGGATAAACGGAGTGCGGGTGGTGGCTCTAGAAGCAATTCCCGAGTTCCCAGAAGTTGAGCAGAGCATTCCTGGAGTGACCAAATTCAATAACTTTGAATTTAGCAAAGACTGCATCAGGTGTTGGCGTGCGTACAAGATAGGTGTCGGGAAGAAAATCAAGGTGGAGTCATCAAGCGGTAAGTAAAGCAATGCATCGAAGGTAGAGGGGGCTCTTTAATTATCAGTTTTGGAAGGACGCTTTTTTAAACGATTAAATTAAAAATAAATTAAAAGACAGAATAGAATGAAGCATCTGATTCCCCGGGTAGCGCTTTTACACTAAATAATGTGTTTGTATTTTTACAATGAAGGATCTCATATAGCCTGGTTGGATTCGCCGTTTTCCCCAGGAGATTTCCGAGCACTTGGTGGTAAAACAAAGGCACCGCCAGAGACAAGCGTCTTGCAGGAAAGTGAAGAGGTGAACACACAAGGTGTGAGTCCTAATTCTGGAGTGTTCTGCTGTCCGCAAGAAGGGTGCATTCGAGTGTTTCAGAGGGTGTCTGCTCTCGAAAAGCATCTCTCTCTCGAGAAGTGTGTACGACATGTAGAGAAACACACACTTCTCGATCTCGCCAAGATAGGATACAGTTCCAATCTCGACGAAGGCGTGGGAGTGGTGCCTACTATAACCATCCCAAAACAACAAGGTGCATCGTCGAATGATATCCATAAGGGCTGGGCTCTAAGATCTACTAAAAAATCATATCGTTTCAACGACAAACAAATATCATATATGAAAGCAAAGTTTCGCATCGGTCAAACAACAGGTCGAAAGCTGAACGCCGACTTAGTTGCGCGAGAGATGCGACGAGCTCGTGACGCAGACGGGAATCGTATGTTCAAGCTGTCAGAATTTTTGACGTTGCATCAAATTGCATCATATTTTTCTCGCCTGAGTGCTGCGTCTCGACAACAAGATCCCGATGAGGCTGACCTTCAAGCAGTCCAGGAGGAGATAAACTTTAGTAGTGTAAGGAAACATATTGAAGAAATTGACCAGCCACAACATCCACTTGTCTACGACCAGTACGACTTGTGCACGATGGATACGGAAGACAAGTTAAAAGACCTCAAGGTGCCTATGCTCCAACACATCTGCGAGCAGCTTGATCTTGACGTACCTCAGCGTCCTGTGCGTCGCAAAGCGCCCTACCTTACACTTTTGAAGGACTTCGTTAGCAAGTGCCCTTGTAAAAAGGACACGAACTGCTAGAGGATTTATTGTTCTTAAGTTTAGTTCTTAACAAGAACTATTCTCGTGATAATCAATGCTACTACAAACGTGTACCGATATGATAGGTAGCTGATGTGGGGGGGGGGGGGGGGCAGTGTCTGTAGCCTCAACTTTGCACCCCTACTGAAGAATAATTCTTTTTATTGGTCTTTAGATTCATTGGGTTCTGTTTAAAAAAAATCAAATATTAGTAGCTGCGGAAACGATGCATAAAAGGCGTAGATCTTCAACAATATTATATGATACCGGCAGTGGACGAACGGAATCTTAATTGTTCTACCTATGTCTTGCATTAATTCAACAGTCTCGTCATGCTAAAATAAAAATTAGTACAAGGCGTTCCTAGAGCGAGTACAGTTTTAAGATTTGCGTGACGAGTCTAAATTTTGTCACTTGCTCCAATTACTTGTGTTTATCATACATGACTCATTATACTGTAAACATCAAGAACAAAGTAAGACAATGATACAAATTCTTATTGAGATTAAAAATGATAATTTTATATAGTTTGTAAACGTATAGTTAGGAACATTTGTGTAAAGGACAACTCCTCAATTCATTCTTTCTTTTATTAATTAGCTTATTTACATTCATAATATCATATTTTTATGGTTTAATCCTAGTTACGATACCTAGTTACGTTATTGTTTTTCTTTGTTTATTCCCGCTTTTGTTAGCGTTGTAAAATGATCCTTTAGCGTCACCACGCGCATATAAAAGGCCATAAGCGTCCCTATTAGCCAGTTTTTTCCAAATAGTTACTCGTAAATATTGATTGTGTATCCAAACTCCTTTCGAATACGTTCCTTTGGTAAATCCTTGGTTTTTAGAGGCAAGCGGGATCGATATGTAAGTACTCCTTTATTTCTTATTTAGATATTTTGTTCGAAAAACTCAAAACGCCCACGCTATCAAAATGAGTTTTATACTGCCTTATGCCATGATTATACTTATTATATTATCTTTCTTGCGAGTAATATTCATTTATTATGTTGTTGTTAAATGTATTCATAAAATGCCAGTTTTCTCATTCAAATCATGTTGGTAATTAGTTTTTAATGTGAGCTGTTACAATGTTGTATTGCAGTTTACGTATTGGTATCAATAAATTTGCGTTTACTCAGTGATCGTCCTGGTAGCGTGAATATTTGGTATCGCTCGCAGTAAAGTTCGCCCGCAAAAGCATCTTAGTCAGTGGTCGCGACGCCTGGGACGTGGGATTTTCGTCGATACGAATCTCGCCTGCACGCCCTCCTCGGTTGCCCCAAGGCTAAAACGCTTACAATTTGTCATAGTAGACATCAAGGCTCGCAGCTAGCAGTTGTCATTGATGATCTAATCAATTCTGACAGGTCAAGGTTTATTTCGATTTCCTTGGCTAACGTGCTGATTTCAGAAATAAAATCTCTACTACCAATAAAATTTACTAGAAAAATTATAAAGAACAATAATTATTTTGAAGATTCAGAATGGCAGAAGTGGCAAGAAGTAATGCAATGGAAGGTGGATATCTTGTAACGCCAGAAGGACAATTAATTCAGGTAAATGTTTACGTGTTTGTTTAATTTTACTCAGTGCCAGCGACGGGAACTTTCGGCAAAAAACTACCTAAACTGAAAGAAATATCTAAAAACAGCGCTAGCATTCAAAAAGTAACAGAATGTAAAATGGATAGCTATGAAAACTCGGTCTTTTGATAGTGCAATTTCCATGCATGTAATAAAGCATTCAATTCGACTCCGGCATTAACTGGAATCTTTGAAGTTGAAGTTTGTTGACATTTGACCCTTAAACCAGTAAGAAATAAACAATGTTTTTGAAAAGCAATAACTTGAGAAATACTTCGATTTTGAGCTTCAAATTTGGTACAGTTTAACTTTAATAGCTTATCTTTAAGGAAATCAATTTTATTCCCAAGAAAATTAGGTACCAGTAGATGCTTTTGCTCGATAAACATAGCTCCTTTCTTTCGGTAATTTTTCAGTACCGTTAGTATTTCGACATATAATAAATAATTCCTTCCAGATACAGCAAAGTTTTATAGCTAGTTTAAAAGCTGAAATGTTACCCTAGGTTTGTGAAAAGTTTCAGCTCGATTGGGCGAATTTTGTAGCCACAGCGACCATTTGTTCTTGGGGTATCCTTGGGACGATTATCGAAGCCGAAAACCGGCGCTTGGCGACCATTTCACTCTTTTGGGATTTTCTCAAAAATAAAAATCCGCTGGAATCTTTTAATATGATTTTTGTAAATGGTCCATCCAAGGGTATCTTCAGGCAAAGTATGAAGAATTTGACCAAGTGGTCGCTGAAATCAGGTTCTCGACCCTTACAGACAGTCGCTCTTAAAGGAACACGAAGCCCAAATTGACTTTGCAAAAGAAACAGTACGATTGGCAAGGTTGACTGAGCAAAGCAGCACTTTCCCAAAGAATACCGCCAGAACAGACCCGCAGCTTGGCCCATCCACAGTCGTTGCTGCTGCAACTTACGTAGTTCCACCGCTTACAGAGACCATCTTCCCTGTAAGGATTACTGGAGACCTAGCAGTCGGAGTTCAAGGCTATGTTGACCCTGACGAGCGACTGGTATCCCGCTTTCAAGTCTTTGGAACCACAGTCCTCGCGAATGTCAGCCAAGAGAAAACAGTTCCATTTCGAGTCATAAACCCGACAGATACACCAGTAACGATCTATCGCAACACCAACCTGGGGTCCTTTTACCCAAGCCTTGGCGTCATGGCTGCGGTCGAGCTGGATGAGCCTAACAACCCTGTGAGTTCTACACCTGAAAATCTAAGTGAATCTAAAGACACAACCGAACAAGTCCCTATACAATGGGACGACGCAAGCATGACGACGGAACAACAGTCTGCACTTCGAAGACTCGTTAATGAACATAGAGATGTATTTGCATTGAAACCAGACGAGCTTGGCTGTACATCATTGGTGGAACATCATATAGACACTGGGAATACCCCACCAATCCGGCGCCCTCCTTACAGAACGTCGCCAGAGCAGAGACAGCGGATCGACACGCACGTACAAGAAATGCTGGAAAGAGGAATAATTGAACCATCAAGTTCCGCTTGGAGTGCTCCTGTAGTACTAGTGAAGAAGCGCGATGGCACCGACCGGTTCTGCGTGGACTACAGAAAGTTAAATGCTGTAACTCGTAAGGACAGCTATCCCCTTCCAAGAACTGATGACGTCCTAGATGCCCTGCACGAAACACAGTACTTCAGCTCTTTGGACCTGATGGCGGGCTACTGGCAAGTGAAGATGGACGAAAACTCACGAGATAAAACTGCTTTTGTCACTCACTCTGGACTATTTCACTTTTTAAAGATGCCATTTGGGCTCTGTAATTCGCCTAGTACCTTCCAGAGACTCATGGAATGTATGCTGAGGGGACTAACCTGGAAGATCTGCCTGCTGTACTTGGACGACATCATCATCTTCAGTAAAACCTTTCAAGAACATCTGGAACACCTGAAGCTAGTATTTGGACGACTACGAGCGGCTAAGGTAAAGTTGAAGCCATCAAAGTGTTACTTCGCCAGTCACAAAGTCGAATTTCTGGGCCATGTAGTAAGCAGGGAAGGAGTCCAGCCTAATGAAGACAAGATCAACGCAGTCAAGAATTATCCAAGACCACGAAACGTCACTGATGTCCGAGCATTCTTAGGACTGTGCAACTACTACCGTCGATTTGTCCAAGGGTTCGCCAAGATGGCAGCGCCGCTTAACCAATTAACACGGAAGGCCGCACGTTTCCTATGGAGCGAAGATCACCAAATCGCCTTCGACAAGCTGAAAACTGCACTGACAACTACCCCCATTTTGGCGTTTCCTGACTTCAGAGAAGAATTTCATCTATTCGTAGACGCCAGTCAAGATGCTATTGGAATCACACTAGGCCAAATTCAACATGGTAAAGAACGAGTAATTGCATATGGAGGACGTAATTTATCAGAGACTGAACGCAAGTACAGCACTACAGAAAAAGAAGCACTCGCAGTCGTCTTCGGCATCAAGAAATGCAGACCATACCTATACGGACGAAAGTTCACAGTCCACACCGACCATCACTCACTTCGCTGGCTGATGAATACCAGACACGAGACTGGCCGACTGGCTCGCTGGGCGCTCACACTACAAGAATACGATTTTGAAATTATTCACAGACCCGGTTCTTCCAATGGAAATGCAGACGCCTTATCCCGACGGCAGTACCACGACAATATTGCAGGAATTGTCTCGCAAGAACCAACACTACCGCTGACCAGAACCCTAGAGCAAGTTAAACAGTTGCAGAGGAGGGATCCTGACCTAGGCGACCTTATTACGTACATTGAAACAGACAAGCTTCCAGCCCAAAATAACAAAGCACGACCACTTATGCTAATAGAAGACCAGTTCTACTTGGATGACAATGGCCTATTGTTCCACATCTGGATGCCCAGTCAACCGGCTCGTCACGCTATCTGCTACCAACTAGTCATTCCACAAGCCCTCAGATTTGAAGTATTACTGTGGGGTCACGACGACGTTACAGCAGGACATCTTGGAGTAAACAAGACTTATGCCAAACTTCGACAGCGCTACTACTGGAAAGGAATGTTCCGGGACATCGAACACTGGTGTAGATCCTGTATCGACTGTGCTATGCGAAAACAACCCAAGAACAGAGCAAAGGCACCTTTACTTCCCATCCCAGTAGAAGGCGCGTTCGACCGAGTAGCAGTGGACTGTTTGGGACCATTCCCACCAACGCACTCTGGTAATCGTTATATCGTGGTCTTCTCGGATTACCTTACTCGCTGGCCTGAGGCTTTCGCAGTGCCAACCATCGATGCGCCAGTTATTGCACGGCTATTTGTTGAAGAGATAGTTACTCGTCATGGAGCGCCTCGTACCTTACTGTCTGACAGAGGAACGAACTTCCTTTCTTCTCTTTTGAGGGAAATCTGCCAGATCATGAACACTAAGAAGGTCCAGACTACGGCCTACCACCCACAGTGCGACGGAGTTGTCGAACGTTTTAATGGGACGATCGCTCAGTCGCTTTCCATGTACGTTGCCGCTGACCAGAAAGACTGGGATACCTATCTGACTTCCATTCTTTTTGCATACCGTGTCTCTCCACAAGCCTCGACCTTAGACAGTCCGTTTTATCTGCTGTATGGCCGGGAACCAAGGCTACCGATGGATGTGAGTTTACTAGCTCCCTCGAAGCTATCCAACTCAGTAGAAGAGCATCGTAGAAGAATAATCAACCAGATTAATGAAGCCCAGAACCTCGCTCGTATGAACATACAAAAGGCTCAGCAGAAAATGAAAGCACTTTACGACCGAAACACCAAACCTGTTACCTTTGACATTGGTGATAGAGTCTGGGTTTACACTCCAAAACCAAGAAAAGGTTTATCCAAGAAATTGCGTCACTTCTGGTTTGGTCCATACCGTATAACAAAAAAAATGTCACCCGTGCACTTCGAACTTACGACCTGTGACAACAGAAAAGTGAGCACTTCAATCCACGCCAACCGCATGAAACCATATATTGATCCTAATGACCGGCCAATTGCACCACCTGCTGAAGACAATGATGAGCCTTACCTGTGTCATGAAGATCTACCGCCCAATAGCTATGAAGAACCCGAGAATGAGGCAACAGCCGACAGTACGCAACCGGCAGAACCCGAGGAACCCATAGCCGACAGTGCGCAACCAATCGATTCTCAGCCCGACTCAGTACAAGAACAAACTACCCGAACAGGCAATGACGTTTACCAGGCAGAGCGCATCGTTAAGGAAAAGAAAAAGAAAGGAAAATCCTACTACCTCATAAAATAGAAAGACTACGAGGATAAGGACAACACCTGGGAACCTGAGGAAAACATATTGGACAACGCGCTTATCGAAAATTTTAAACGACAGAAGCTCAATAACCGCGTCGCTGCCGCCATTCAGCGTTTTATCAGTTGGCACCGCTGACCCAAACCTCATGCCAGCTAAAGAACCCAGGAGCCAAGACATCCTACGCTCCACTGATACCATCCTGTCCTCTTCGTTTTAGATGATGACGATGATATTCCTGTTCCTACTCTATATGACCTTGGTCCACGCCCAAGACCCGCACTCTCATGGCTTTGAGGCAATTGGAAGAAAGGTGACCTACTACCCTCAATCCATGATGCTGACAACGAATCCACGTACTTTGGTGTTTTTCAAGGGAACGAAGCTGATAAATATCGTAACAAAATTCCCTACCAGACGCAGCCGCCCTGCTCCAGTCATCAATAATACATGTTCCGGACAGGCGAAACCATTTCTTGACCAAATACTAGCATCTGTCCACTCTGTGCAGCGAATCACTCGTCGCCTGGTCACGCTTCCTGACCAACCTTGTGGAATGCGATTCCTATCTACGAAGATACTACCATTATGCAACTGGCTTTAGTTCATATATGCGATGCCCACGAATGTACAAGAAATCCCTGACAGCATGTAAAGCATGGGCTTTGGAAACGTGTAAAGGAATCTCTGTGCATGAAAGAACCTGGCTACGACACCGTTCCCGTTAACGATATCCTGACGTCCATTGCATTTTCGCTTGGTGTTTTAAACCTTCTGCTACCTTGCCTTATCTTCGTTTCGGGACGACACTTATATCACAGTCACCGCATTCGCAAGCCGGAAGAAATACACCTCCGCCACAAGGAACAAGTTACTACGGAAGATCCACGCTGCACAGGCTGTAACCACCTCTTACAAGTAACAGATCATGAAGACCCTGACAATGGTACAATTGAACTGAACTCTTAGTTAAACTTAATGGTAATGTTGTACAGTAGTGTACACGTTTTACACAATAGCTGCCACGGGTTAGCAGCTCCGTCTGCAGATTTCAGTGTGTTCGCATATTTAATCCAATTTCAAAACAATCGTATTTACTCAACGTTTCAATTGCTATAATGTGGCCATGTTTTCACGTTTTGTCGTTACCTTTCTATTTAACCTCCTCAATATTGGTTAATTCTTTCAACACATTTCAGGAGAAATGTTAATGTAAGGAGAGGGGTATGTGACGACAGAGAATTTTAGCCGAGTTAATGATTAGCTCAACCGTTCAATATTTAATTTTAGTCAATAAGTCAAATTCAAGCCCAGTTGGTCATAATAGCAGGATAAAAGTTATAGTAACTTTAGGAAGTCTTTTCTTACTACAAAGAATAACGAGTTAATCCGCAGCAATAGATTGTGCATGGCTGAAACAATGCGCTAACAAATCGGTTCCGATTGTAACGATCTCACGGGAATATTCGGGTTAGTTCGCGTATTGTTTAGCCATGTGCTCATTAGCGCTAAATCTTCATTAACCTACGATCTCTTTAGAAATTAGTTTAGTTTTGTTGGATACGCGGTTGCCACAGACGCTTAAATCTGGGTTGTCCTTAAATATCATTTTAATATTTTAGCTTAGTTTATGACTTGTTTACGATATTTTCTGTTTACCATTTCGGAAATTCTAACCAAGTTATTCCCGTACCAAATTGAGTTAAAGTTTGATTTCTTTTCATAAGATGGTAAACAAAGAGTTAGTCTTTTTAGGAGTATGTACGTTTTTATGTACTTCATTACGAAGTGGTAAGAAAACTAAGATTTCTCACTGCATAGTTACCAACTAGGCTAAGTAAGGGGGGTGCACGACATACTGGTTGTTAAGATAAAACTGAGCTAGACTGGCAGCTGTCCTTCAAGATCCTTGGACTATAAAAGGAGAGTTACTACGCTAGTTTGGTGTGTTAGTCGGGAACCCGAATGCTACAACAACTTGGTACGCTTCCAACAACTTTATAAGGTATGAGTGCACCTCTTCTCTTGTTACCGAGTGTGGAGTGTAACCAAAATAGTGAGTTAATTTAGAAGTGTGATATCCTATATTTCATCGCTTAGTATGTGTGATTGGTATTGGTTACTTAGTGATATTTATTTTCCTAGCGTGTGATATTTACGATTTCAAGTTGTATTAGTTAAAATTATTCAGTCATGCGATTCAATAAATTGTTTTGTAAAGTTACTCTCCGTTCTCATTCCTTTGCGTTAACTCAACGAACTCGCGCTGTCGCGGCATTTGAAATATAGTGCCGTCACACCTTTATTATTATTTTTTAGTTTTATTTTAAACGTATATTATTAGGATTAGTTTTTACTAAATAGATTTTATGGTTATACATTAGTAGATATATTTTTATTATGGTATATTTTATAGTAGTTTTTCTTTTTCTCTCTTTTTTATTTTATTCATTAATTTGTTGCAAATATATTTAGATATTGCATATATAGATTTTGATCACATTCTTTGGCTAGGATCCTACGATAATGCATTATTAAAGCTACTGATTATTGTTAAAAATGTATTTAAAAACTTATTATTATTATTATTATTATTATTATTATTATGAAAATATAAAATATTTACTGGTTTTTTTTTTACGCGCAGTAAACTCATAGTCGCATCTCATGAAATGTGCAACAAAGGAACCTGATCATCTTATATTCTTATGATAATCTTAATAACGTTGAATAGCGCGCAATGAACCAGGTGCGTATCTACGATTTCCCACGAAAAATTCGCACGGGAAATTCTTAACAATCAACTCTCCTAGAATATATGCACGTTACGAATAAACTGCCAGTGAGAAGTGAGGTCACAGGGGCACCTAGGATCCATGGTGAAAATCCGTGAAACAATCCACAGGTAGCCCAAGCCAGCTTATAAGAAAATGTATGACGATGCATTTCTTAACGGTCTGAGAGGGAAAAAACGTTAAATTGATGGAGTCCAAAATATAAGTACACAGGGTGAAAGAGGTACTACTTTTCAAAGGTCGGCTGAGATTTATTTACTTTATTTCACATTCTGAAGATTTCTTGGCGTTTTTTATCGCCATACCTTTTCTTATATATAAAATGACACCACAGAAACCTAGCTTGGGCTACCTGCAGTGAACAATCATGGATGCAAGCATTCCCAAGAGAGTCAAAAGACAAAAGCATGGCGGCCATTGTGGTGCCGTAAACAATGAATGCTAATGAGAAATCGTTTGTTAAATGGTACCAACATGGCCGCGATAACGTAACGTGCAAACGAAGAATTGATAACAGTACTTCTGTGCTGACTACGTTACGCTGGATAAATAACATTACAAACAAAAACATAAAAAACATGACAGCCAAACAAGAAATCGTTTATATTTTGAAGTCTCTCTTAATATAAAATTTTTATAGTAAACTAAAAAAATACTTTACGGGTAAATGCATTCATGTACGAAAGAGAATAGCGCTCCTATGCATAATAGTTTAACTGAATTGTTTACATTGCTTACCTTAGCATTGGCTTAAAATTGTTCCTTCTCAAAACTTGAATAGCCATCATTTAATAATTTTCTCTCCAGATCTCAGTTTTCGAGTAAGAAAAACTCTTTTAAAGACACAGAAAATAGACCCAAGGGCTAGCTTTGCGGTGCTACACAGCCATCGAACATCTTTAGTTTGGGCACTGCATAATTTTCTCTCTGCAGACCACGTGTTATTATTCCCGCGAGAATCGATCATTTGTTTGACTTTCACACATTTTAAGCGTGCTGCAGTTCAAGATAGTGCATTCCAAAGCAATGCCGCAAAACAAAAGTGAGTTTTTCAATTGTGGAGTAGATAATGAGATTCTAAAACGTTTTTTATTATCGTCTGTTTAAAACCAAGCAAATTACCTTGCGATATAAGCACGACTCTGTATACAGTTCATCATGATTCCGAACTCAAAAAAGTCTCTTAAATATTATTTGCAGTTTTTACTAATATTTTGAATAGAATTGAATTCTATGCATACTGTAAAATCCCATATACTCATATACTTGTATAACCGGGAGGACTATTATAAGGGATATTTGCATCAGCAGACTAGCCAAGTATGGGCTTAGAACCAGGATTTTACGGTATTAAGCTTTCTTAACTTTTCTTTATTGGGCAATTAAAATTTCTCTTGTGCATTTCCAAGAAATTGGGAACGGCTCTATAAAAAGATTATTATTATGGGCGAATCCAGGAATCTGATAAAGGGGATTGAAAAAAAATTCGGCGTTAGAGGTTCTGGAACCTCACAGCTAACTTCGACGAAACGAAACCAAAGGAGGTCTGGGAGTATGCTATCAAGAAATATTTTATAATGTGGCTACAAGATATGCTATTCCCTGCGTTCTGGGGGATATTTTGGTCAACAACAAAATAAATAAAAAATCTCAGACTGAAATGGGGTCGCGTCCCAATTCCCCCTCCCCTCCCTAGATCCGCCCCGTTTTATTTATCGCTGCTTATCAAGATTGCTATATTGCTAAACAATTTTGTCGAGTTATAAATGTCTAGTAACCCGCTAAAGGGTTCAAACTATTTCAAACTAAGTCTCGGGACTGGAACCCTTGCTGATATTCAGTCATTTTGATTACAAAGAATAATGCGTCATCAAGTTATCTGATAGAAGAAACCGCTTTTTTGTTAATATGTTCTGAGCACGCGCACTAGCTATCAGCAGTCTTCCATGAAAGCCATTAAAAGATTGTCAAGAACAAGAGTGAGGACTTCGAACTTCGGACGTTTTTCAGGGTTAGCTTCCCAGCAGTCTTTCATGATGGAGTACCTGTGAAAAAGAAAAAACCCCATATATTTTGATAAGAACCCGTTTCCATAGCTCTTTTCTGAGTTCAATAAGCAGGATCCATTTTTGTTCAGCTTCGGTACAAACAACACCATATAAGGCATGATGAACCAAAGTTGTTTGTACCTAAGCTAGACCACAATGCACCATATTCGCTATCTCAGAAAAGGTCTATGGTATATACAAAGTTATCACTAAGGCGTCACTATGCTATCTTTTTGAGTTACATGTGAAGTGGGATAGTTTTCTACTTCAGCAACGTAGCGTGCAAAAAATTGCGTCGTGTGTCATGACTTGCAGCATTAATTGCATGCAACATTGCGCGCAATGTTGCACCGTGTGTCCGTAGCTTAATGGGTTTTGAATTTAGTATATTACACAAACTTACAATTCATCGGAACAGCTGCTTGGTTTTTGTAGTCTTACACCGGACTGTTGCATCGTGTGTCCGTAGCTTAATGGGTTTTGAATTTAGTATATTACACAAACTTACAATTCATCGGAGCAGCTGCTTGGTTTTTGTAGTCTTACACCGGACTTGAGAGCTTTGACTAGATCCATGTAGGATAGTCCAGCATATGGCATTTTACCTGAATCATTATAAAACGACAATGTATTAGTTCTACTGTATGTTCACTTAATAGACATGCGTGAAAGTATATTTCTGGGAAAATATATATTCGTTTGTTGAAGGACCGTTGAAGCTTATAGCTTTCATCTACTGGCCATACTGGGAGATCATGCAGAAGTAGAAGTAGATGGGGGTAACATCAGAATGAATCTTTTCTGATCGAGGTTATAGGAGCTAAAGTGAAAGTCTATCGTTTGAAAACCCAAGGCTAGGGGGTTTAACAACACGTTAAGTTCGTGTTAATTGAAAAATGGTTTCATTATGATGGGCCTTGTGTTGTCAGAGAAGGGAGTTGAATTGTATTGCATTGCAGGAAGAACGACTGAACATATGAAAAAACAGGGGCGGATCCAGGATGGGGTGCAGGGGGTGCGCACCCTTCCCTGATTCCACTTTGTGCCCCTACTTCGAAGATAACCAATACTGTTTTTCGCTTTGATTCTAAGGGGTGCACCCCTCCCTGGGTTAAATTTTTGCGCAGCACCCCTCCCTGAACAAAATCCTGTATCCGCCCCTGGGAACGGAGGTTCAAGTGTATGGAAAGGTACTCTAAAAATATTCAATGAGTATCACAAACCTCCAGTCTCTATTTCCCACAGCAAAACGCCAAAAGACCACCTGAAAGAAAGACAAGTCCGTCAGATAAAGAAACGTAGGTACGATGCAAACATGTGAAAAATAATGATGTTATTGTATACTGAGAACTTCAAACTCACACATCGCTTTCTGAGGTAGCCTTCAGTGTCTCAAGTGCTTCAATTGACATCCATTTGGCTGGCAGTTTACCCTGAAGTTAAGTCACAACATTATGTTATTTCTATGTATGTGCTTTTAAAATTCGAAATAAAAAAAGGGTCCAAGGTTTTGGGATACTGGACTTTTGCTGTCAGTGTCCTCATAAAGATAAGGACATTACCATGGCGGCGGAACACTTCTTCCTCTTTAATTCAACTGCATGCACCACACAATTCCATACGTATGCATAAAAAACACTTCATTGACCTTATCCCTGTTTCGGCTCTCTGCTGTCCAAGCTTGTCTATTGTAGGCAAGAAGATTATAGTAAAGAAAAGTATTTAAGACTGTACTGACTTGACACTAACCCCAGAACTCGATTTCTCGTAGAATCCTTGTTCGTACACATCCCTTGCGAGGCCAAAGTCAGCTACTTTAGCGATCCTGTCCTTTCCAAGCAGAACATTTCTAGCGGCCAAATCACGATGAACACACTGTAAAAAAAGGTTAAAGACTTGACCTTAAGTCAAAAATTTTTTAATGCATCGATAAGACTATGAAATAATTGGAGTTTACTGCGATTTGGCTTATTTATGCCGATTGTTGTCTCACCCTCCCCTCCCCCAAAATGCGTAGAAAAGAGATGAACATTATATGTACTCATGAGAAAAATATCAACTATTGACTTTCACTCCCTGTAACGTTAAACTCGCTTCTGCTTTCTTCTTCATCTTGCAAAATGTAGAAATTTAAGTGTAAATATAATGCATTGTGGTCTTGCTTGGGTACAAACAAAATATGTTTGTATGAAAGCTAGACCGCAATGCATCGCTTGTCTTTGTTCGTGAGTAAAGCCGGTACCTTGTGGCTTGCTAGATGCTTCATTCCATTAGCAATATCCAAAGCAATTCTAATCTTTTCCTGGTTGTCCAATGATGACGCTTCGTCCTTGTTCCCATCATCATCAATGGTAGTTATTCTGTTTTCCCGAATGTAATCAAGCAGGCATCCATTCTCTGCGAACTCCACAACCACGTACAAAGGTCCACCTGGAATTGATAATGATAAATGGTAATGACTGGTAATGAAATACGGTCGAACTATTATAGTATCGGCCACCCTTTGGGGGATTGTCATTTGCTAATGAGCTGCTAGCAACCTAATAGAGGCGTAAAGTAGAGCAACGAACATTTTCTGAGGGACATTGACAAATAGCAGATTGGATACTTAATAGATGGCGCTTAATAGACGTCGGCAGCTTAACAGAGATTCTGCTATTATTCTGCAGCCTGCGTAAGTCCATGAAGTAATGCCTTTTTTGGAAACATTTTTTGTTTTCTTAAAAAAAAAACACTCATTTACAGTGGTCTTATATGTTTTCTCCTCACAGACTACCTGCATTTTCTAGCTTGCTTATTATCTATTTGTATGTACAAATGTTTAAGGAAATACATGAATATGAATTACATGTAACCTGTTTTCTATGTAGTACTCAGTAGCTAGATAACACTGACTAAAGAGCATCAAAGTTTTTCATCTATGGTTAAAGTTGTGCATCTGATTAATATTCAATTTACCTCCTCCCTTGCAGGCACCAAGCAGGTTGACAATATTTGGATGCTCTTCCACAGAACACATGATCTCAAGTTCATTGAACAGATCCCGGTAATCACTCTCAGATGCACCAGCTATAGATATAAGAATGTCACATTACTAATTCATCCTATAGTTCAATATCCGCAATCAATCAATACTCCTTATTCCTTATTCCAAGGCTTCTGTAGAGCAGCCATGTTGGTGTACCAAACCAAAACATCTATCCTCGGGGAGTTGATCTTTATTTTTATGCAAAGGATGTGCAGAAAGGCTCTATTGTTTGGTACACAAATATGACTTCCTTCTCAACTGAGTAAAGACGCTCCAAACGCTCCACCCAGTGATAGGTCAACTTACGTTTTAACATCTTGACAGCACACGGCAAATCTTCATCTTCACCCTTCTCCTTCAAGAATCCCTTGTAAACCACACCAAACTGACCAGAGCCAAGTTCTTTATCAAGAACAAGATTGTCACGTGGAATACTTCTACATCGCAAGGGTAGTTCTACCATTTCCAGTGCGTCAGCGCCACACTCGATCTTTTTTTCTCCGTCATGAAAGTCGTCATACTGATAGAATAAAATGGAAAGATATGAAGAATGTAATCAGATATGAAGAAATAGAGAAATGCTGAAAGGATATAAAAAAACAAAACAAAATACAGTAGTTTTTGATCGACCAACAAACGGACTGATCGACTGATCGACCGGCCGTCCGACTGATGGATTTAATGACTGTTATAGACACGATATTTAAGAGGATAAAATTTATGATGCAAAAGACGTTACCAAAAACAGAACGGAAACACAGTAAATTCTGATCCATCAATTAACTGACCCATTGGTCGGTCGTATTCCAAACTTATATAATTTAAAACGAAAAAAAAACTTTCGTGGTCAACTCACACATCGTTTTCCTTCCACTTCTGTGGTCGCCAGCTTGGCTTCTGTTCTCGCTCGTCGGCGTCGTATATAAAGCAGTACAATTACACCAAGCAACAACAGTACAAAGAGGGGGACAAAAACCTTGGTGAATGTACTCCAGAAATCTAAAGATGAGAGAGTCATTAGGAAACCTGTTCATGGAGATTTAGCATGGTAGGGTTCAATAGAATTTTAGAAGAAGCAATATATGATTCTTACAAAGAAATATTTTTTTATAAAGACTTCGTTCAACTTGAAGAAAACAAAACAATAAAATAAAATAGAATAATTTTTTTTAAAAATCACTTTTTAACACGCACGGCACACTAAAGAAAATCCTTGGTCAACGTTAAGAGTGGATCCAGGGGGGATGCTTTGTAGATTGGGTGACTAGCCTCCACCCTTGGGAGTTGAAAAAAATCATAGGAATATAGGACAAGTATAAACTGAAAAGGATCTTTCTAGGTTATAACAGCCACTTCCCTTGAGCGTCAAAGACATTTTAAGCTAAGAAATCGTGAACTTTACTCAGACGCAGATGATTCCATTCTACAATGGTCCCTTAGCTTTCACAGATTTCACAGGTAGCGGTGCCTTTGCATTGAAACGAGTCGAACAGTGAGCTTGGAATGATAGAGACGTAAATAATTGTCCAACAAAGTGTTGCAAGCTCACTGATCTTCTCGCTTCGATGCAAAGATAAGGCTACCTTCAAGATAGCGCAGGGAGCTATGAAAGGTACTCTTGAACGTACCAGAGTGTGTTTTCACTTCAATCACATTACTGGGTAATCCTTCACCCACGTGATTCACAGCACCAGCCTTGATAGAATATGACGTATCTGGTTCTAAGTCTTCCAGGAACAAGGTGTTCGAGTGCTGTCCACCAGCTTCAAGGTTCTTCCAAGAATTGCTGAACTGTTTGTACTTAACTAAGTAGTTTTCTACGCTGTATGTGTCGTGGTAAAGGGGTGGGCTCCAGTGAATGGTCATTGATGTTTTCTTGATGTTGATAGCGGTTAGGTTTCTTGGTGCTGGAGGCTTAACTAATAAAAAGAAGAATTAGCAATAGAATTGGAAACTCTTTATTTACTTTTACGTATACATACCTCGTGGTTTCAGAGACTCGGCTTTTAATATCAGCTTCCCTACGATACCACCTGACGTCTTCACCCTACGGACAAGAACATTTGCAATTCGCACCTTGGCATCTGGTGGAGGCTTGTCTTCTGGATTCTTGACTTCAATTTTATAAACGACGCGAAACTGAACAGAGACGCTACCATTGCTGTAGAAATCAAAGTGAATTCAATTATCTGTATTTCATTTTTCGTTTTCGATTTGTGAGACTTGAAAAAATGAATTAAACCAAGAAGCTAGAAAAAGTGGAAAAGAGAAGTCAAATAAAAGGAAGGAAGGAAGGAAGGAAGGAAGGAAGGAAGGAAGGAATGGATGAACGAATAATGTGGATGGATGGATGGATAGATGAGTGGATGGATGGATGGATGGATGGATGAGCGAATGAGAAAAATAAGAATCTTAGTTTACCTAAAACCCAAAACTTCTACTCGTAAGAACCCTGTTTCATTTCGATACACCTTAGTCATCTGAAATAAAATAAAAATTAAAAAAGAAAGGAAGAATAAATGTATGTTTTAAAAAGAGCATTACGCAATTAAAGCTCCAATGTAATCCAACATATATAAATATCGTACCTCTTCTATAAACTCAGCTGTAAGATTTCTGTATTCTTGAGTAGTGTTATCACGAAGCTCGTCTGTGAATGTTTTGTTTTTAAGACTGACATCCATTTCCACTTTGATTGGTACTAAAAATATCCAGCAAGATTTATATAAGTACATTAAAAAAGCCACGAAAGTTTTCTATCAAGAGACGTTAGAATTTTTCCAGTTTTTACCGAAAAATTGGCAGGTTTTCAAGTGTAAAATAATTAATTATTTTTTGACCATTGGTAATAATTTCTTTTTTAAACAAAAATTTTGAACTTTCAAACTTACCATTTACAGTAAGAGTGACATCTGCCCTAACCTCTTTTTGTCTGTTTCTAGCCACACACGTGTAATTACCAGAGTCATCTGTTGACACTTTAGTAAGGTCTAACCGCGCTGTTACTACTTGTTTGTCTTTTGAAACATCCCTTCGAGTCTTTAATTCTATGCCATCTTTGAAAAGTTTTACTTTCACGGGGAAAACTTCACTAGATGCATTACATATTATGGTGGTTGAGCTTTCTTCAGTGGCGTTGAAGAATCGATCACTGTTGATAATGTTAAGTGAAGCTAAAAAAGAATAAGGAGTATATCACTTTACCGCGCGCAGATTTTTCCCTTTAAATTTACTGAAAGTGAGATTCTTTGTAAGAATAATTGCTTCATTGGGAAACAAAGAAATGATACTCAAGAGAATTACACGTGCCATGAATATAGCTTCGAAATTCTGTGCATGGTATTTACAGCTAACAATTGCCCTACTTCACTATGACGTCACATCAAAACAATATTCAACAATCTATTGTTTAAACGCAAAGGATCATGGTCGTCGGAGGGGGTCAAATCAACGCAAACTAACCGAAAATTGTTCTAAATCCAGTATCATTCCACGAAGAGAAGTAGAATAGCTAGCAAACGCTCAGAATATTTTTTACTACATATTAACACACATTATATCTAAAAACCAGGCCATTTTAGATTAAACTGTTTCGCTAGGAGCAAATTTAGTTGAATTTTCTATTGGATTTGGCGATTCTATCCCCGACATAAACAAGCAGTGACGTCATAGTGAATTAGGTCAATTAAAAAAAAGGTCGTTGAAGGCGCCTTTGTTGCATGCTGCATACTAAGTCCGAAATGCACTATGGTGCATTTGCACTATGCAATTAGTCGAAGGTCACAACAATATTTTGTTGTTGTTGTTGTTTTTGATTTCGTACCATTTATATTTGATTATCTATGTCTATTGTGCATATAAATAAATAATGGATAAAATTGACAACGCCCTTATAAATACTAGGTCACAGCGATATGGGATCTCCAGCCGTATATTTTCTCCTAATAGTGTACTGACAATATTCACATATGATCCACAGCACATTTCAATCTTGGTATGCAACATGCAGCATGCAACCAAAACCTTCACCTATCTTTTTTGAAAGAAATAGACACCAGTTTACTTACTGTTTACATCAATAAAAACCTCTTTGAGTGTTATGTTGCCAAGACTATTGGTTGCTGTACATCCGTAATACGCAGCATGTTCGATACGCACGTCTGTGATAAGTAGCTCAGCCTTCTTTTGATCGGGTAACATTATCCGTTCAGTTTTTCCTAGTAGTCTTTTCGTCCATACAAAAGATGGTTTAGGATCTCCATTCACATCACACTTTAGTCGAAGGGTTTGTCCCAGCTGTAGCATGACACCTTGCAATGCAGCTTTTTTTGTTGGTGGAACTGTTAAAAATACGATGTATTTGTGAATGTGAATACAAAGTTATGTAGAAATATATTAAATTGAAGAAACAGTTGAAGAAAGAGAAAGCAATACTGAAGATTTTTTTTAATGGAGTGCTTGAATATGTAATCATGTGACACATTCCGGTCACCATCCGATGGTCATGCATATACTGCAATAAGTTGCATAATATACTGCAATGGTGTTTTTATACCCAAAAATAGACCACAATGCATCAAGTTCGTTATCTTAAAAAAATATCTTAAAGAAATTTTACACGACATTTATCGATTCAATATACATCATAATCTTACCAAGTACAGTTAGCAATGCAGAATCTTCTGTTTTCCCAGCCCTGCTGCTTGCAATACATGTATACCTTCCTTCGTATTCTCCAGTATTTTGTACTTTGTCAATCACGAGTTTAATCCCAGTGTTTTTGGGTTTGTGTTTGAATCTCCATGATATTGTGGGCTCAGGTACTCCAGTGGCATTACAATAAAATGATGCTGTTTTCCCTTGTATGACAATCTGGTTTGTCGGTTTGTATTGGATTTCTGGTTTAACTATAGATAAATGACATCAAATTTATAAGTTTTTGAAACGACAACAATTATGTTTTAGCCTAGATAGTGCATATTGTATTTTTGTTTTTATCTCAATTACGAATAGTTAGCTCGCGCAGTTGTATGTCGTTACATGTTGCGACTTGAGGATGGCAAATATGGCGGAAATCTCGGCAATAAAATTAACCTATAAAGCGCAGTGGATACAGTTTTTCATTTCAATATGCATCCTACTTACAAGAATACCATTGAACAATTATATGTTTATTCACACTCAGTCTTAGGGCAAATAATATAAAGTTGTATTGAATTGGGCAAAATTGACACGCGCAAGGAAATTTACAGGTTAAAACTGGAGAAGAACTATAAAAATACAAAGAAAAGTACAGACTTACTCAGAACTTCTATTGTCCCTCTTGTAGTCTTGTTCAAGATTTTGCTGTAAGCCTCACACATGTAGTTGCCTGCTTCTTTGTAACTTATTCCATTGCCAGATGCTGTAAGGAGCAACTGGACGCCATCTTGGCCACCTGAGTGATTGGAACTCAATGTTTGTAAGCTTTTGACTTGTGAGGCAGATTTAATTGTTACTTCTTTGTACCATGTCAAGGCAGGCTTTGGAAAACCAACTGCACTGCACTGAAGAGAAGCTTCCGTCTTACCAAGTGTAAGAATGTAAGGATTTGGCGTTGTGATGGAAACATCGTGAAGAACTGTGAAAAGGCATTCAAAGCATTTTTTAAGTATCAAGATCTCTACTTGCCTTGATTCCCACCATGACCCAGGATTTCATATTCTCCTCGGTAGCCGTCATCAGAGGGTCCGTGAGAATCTGGGACCGAAGCTAAAACGGTTGAGAAGGAGACTAGGAATTACAGTTCTATTAGTAAAATTGCTTCCATGGTTAAGTTCTCGTTGTTAGCTTACAATAATAATAACCTTATTGTTAAGGATATCTTAAGTAACGCAATAAAAGTGGAGGGGATAGGGCCATTTGAAAGTAACGCAATGCCAAATTTAGCAAGAGGAACTCTTGTAAATCATAGTAATGCGATTTCAAAAGCAGGTGCAGCGCCCAAAAAAAGTTACCCAATATCAAAAGAACCATCTTACAGCATAGGACAGACCAGTCCTTCTGAAGCATTATAGGACTTCATTCGTGCCAAAAGCAGTTACATGGATTCCAAAACGATGATGTACAAAAACGGAATCATTTGTTTTGATCCATAAATCTTAGTATTTCTTACTTACAGTTAACAACAACTTTTCCAGGTTTCGAAGAAACTGTCTTCTTGGTTGCAGCATTCGTGGCCACGCAGCAGTAACTACCATCGTCTGTATCTTTTACACTCTTTATTGTTATCGTGGACTCCCAAAGTGAGGCGTTTCCTATTGTTTGGAGTTTAATTCTCTTGTCTTCGTTTGGATCTAGGATATGACCATTCTTTTGCCAGGAAACTGTGGGCTTAGGGTTCCCCTCCATGGTACAAGAGAGTTGTACTTGGTCTGATTCATTTTTGGTGATGTTACTTGGTGATGAAAAGATGACCGGGGGATCTGCAATTGTTAATTGAATAAATAAATAAATAGAATAAATCACTTTATTTAAGTGTCTAGTCGTTCTAGCGCTTTCGACACTTTTCGCTCACACGCACAACCACTACATTCAATGTTCTATGCACACAACGCTCAACTCACAAGTTGATTTTTACAGAATGATTATAATTACAAATTTTAATGAATATACATGATATACATGCCAACCGGTAAGGCTATTTAGTTTGATATAATGTTTTGAAATAACAGCATGAAACGACAAAATAATTGGCCGCCATGTTGGTTGATAAACTCCCAAGGAAAATCTTCCGTCAATTTCAACCATCAATCATTCACCAAAAAGCTATCCGATTATGAAATCATTGTCGCAGATAAAAGAAAATTTTTTAAAGGATAAACTTACATCTAATTTCCAAAAATCCCTCTTTGGATAAAGACGAATTGATTTTATTTTTAGTAGAGCATGAAAAATTTCCTTGGTCTTCTCGTCTCAACATGGATATCTGAAGCTTGGCTGTTCCAATGTATTCGTCTTGTGTTGTGTGGCTCACAGTACTTGATATTCTACCAGTTGAATTTGTATCCATTTCTTGGCCATTCTTCAGCCAGGTCACCAAAGGAAATGGCTTTCCTTCAAATTCACAGCTCAGTGTTACTGATTCCTTTTCATTTTTGACTGAATGTGGTGGGGATTGTAGGATTTTTGGCTTGTCTATAAGAATAAATTATAAGTCTTAAGCTAAGTATATTAATTAACAAACTAGGCTGTACATATATAATAAATAACGGTTACTTTGTTCTTTTAAGTGGATAGAATAAAAGAGTAGATAAGGCGGGAGAGCAGATGAAAGCATAGCCAAGCATAGAAAAACAAAGCAAACCTTTTTTTCGGCCGAGCAAAACTGAGAATGGCAGAAAATACAAAGCAAGCTAGAATATTTCCCCTAAGGGATCATTCATATTTTAGGAGGGCGGGTGGGTGGGAGGAATCCAGGGGAGGGTTATTAAATTTCTACTCATAGTCAAAAAGGGGGTATCAAATATTTCATACTACATAAAGGGGAGGGACAATAATTCGACAAATTTCAAGGGGAGGGTCACCTTTTTATGCAGACAAAAGAAAGGGAGGGGGGTCTAAATATTTTTTATTACTGTTTGTAGGGATTCATACAGCCCACCCACCCACCACCCCCCTAAAAAATGAATGCTCCCTAAATACTTACAATTAACATTTACATATCCATAAGAAGAGGAGTGCGAGCGTTCATATTTGTATCGTGCTTCACATCGATAACTGCCTTGATCTGTTCGTCTTAGTTCAGTAATCGTTAGCTGTGTCCCATCTTGTGAAATATCCAGTCTACCTTCATCTGTGCTTATCTTGATCTCTGAATCGTGGTCCTTTTTTTTTATGAACCAGTGGATTTTGGCTTTTGACATATGGTCCCGATTGCATGTCAGGGTGACCTTTTGTCCCTCAACGTATGTCTTGTTTCGAGGACGCACGGCAAACTTGCCATCGTCTTAAAAATAAACACATACCAAGTGAAACTCAGGTAAAGTTAAAAATAGCTAAATTAAAAATAGGATTTTTAAGTTAAGTCGATGACGTAGTTTTGTTGATATTGCAAGCTAGTGTTGTTGTTATTATTGCTGCTGTTGCTGTTTTTCTTGTTGTTGTTCCTGTTTTTGTTTTTTTTGTTTTTTGTTTTTTTCTGCTGGGACGTTGTTTAAATTATTTTCTCTGCTGTTTCTTTTGTTGTTGCTACTGTTATTGTGCACTGCTTGCGTGTTATTGCTGTTGTTGTTGTTGTTGTTGTTGTTGTTGTTGTTGCCGTTGTTGTTGTAATTGTTTCAGCGGTTGCTATAAGTAGGTTGTTCTCGTTGTCGTTGCTGCTGCTTAAATCTTATTCCTCGATCCTCTTAGCTACCGACCAGCACCAAAACAAATTAGTCATTTGAGTTTACCGAGGATTTAAAATGTTCTACTCCAATAGAATAAATAAACCGTATCAAATGATTCTTATCAAGGTTATTTCTTTCTAACTTACACTGAACAGCAAGGCTGACAGAAGAAATATCGTATCCCAAGTCATTTGTTACTCGACATTCGTAGCGACCTTCATCATATTTGCTTGCTTTGTTGATAGTCAGCGTGTTTCCATCACCTGATATGCTCAGTCGACTTGAGTCTTGTTCACGAGGTTTTATTTCAATATTATCTTTGAGCCACTTCACTTTCGGTTTAGGACGTCCATCGTATTGGCAAACGAAAGAAACATTTTTGCCTTCAACGACTGTTTTGTTGGTGGTTAACGGCTTCGTAATTCGAGGCTTGCCTGTAGAAAGACCACTAGAATAGCTTAATGCAAGCTGTGAGTAGCAATGTTTATCACTATTGAGTGCAATTTTGTGATAAATCGTAATTGACCAATATTTGATAACTTGTAGTAATGCTAAAAACATCATATGGTCATATAAAATATAAGATGTCTGAAATGCGAATGTACATTATTTCGTATCAGGTATTTATGAGCAAGTCAATCAATTATCACTAAAATGCATGATACATCCCCAAAAGAGCGTGGCAGTAACAGTGTGCTTTATAAAGCAGTCCAATTGTTAGAGGAAACACAAATGTAAAACTGTAAAATGCCTTCAATTAATTTGTGGGGTGCCTGTGGTAAGATGTGCAACATTTTAGCAAGTTGAAAGTCATTTAAACTCGTTTAATAGTCAAAAAACTCAAATTTATCCTCCTCCGTCGACTGCCTTTGCATGGATGAAATATGCCCTGCTTTTACTCCTTTGGATAATTGGCCGTCTACTAGAGATAACGGACTGTCGGACCTTTAATACACTTGAAAAATTATACCAAAATGCCCCAAAAAGTAGCTCGAAATTTGCCCGAAAATCTACCAATATCTTGGGAGAATCTGAAAATATTGATTACATACAGGGCAGTTAATTAATCTGAAGGAAGTCAACCTCGTTACACAAAGCTTCGTGGTGTACGTCATACTTACAGTTGACTGAGAGTGATGCTTGAAGTGAAGCATCATTACCAACACCATTCACAGCCTGACAAAAATAGCTGCCCTCGTCAGTTCGGTTCACGTTAGCAATAGCAATCGTAGCACTGCTATTACTGACTGAGGTGGGTGAAGATACAGATATTCTGTTGTCATTAGCAGGTATGATTGTCTGACCATCTTTGAACCAGATTACATTAGATACTGGTTTGCCTTCCAAGTAGCACTTCAGTGAAAGACTGCTTGTCTCGACTACTGTTTTGCTTGTTGGGGGGACCAATATCTTGGGAGGATCTGAGAACGGATTACATACACAGTGCAGTTAATAATCTGAGGAAGCCAACCTTGTTACATTAGGTTCAGTGATATATGTCATACTTACAGTTGACCGTCAGTGATGCTCCAGATGAGGTATCATTACCAACACCATTCACAGCCTGACAGGAATAGTAGCCCTCGTCAGTACGGTTGACGTTAGTAACAGTAATCGTAGCACTGGTATTAGTGACTGAGGTGGGTTGATAGACAGATATTCTGTTGTCTTTCGCAGGTATGATTGGGTGACCATCTTTGTACCAGGTTACATGAGATACTGGTTTGCCTTCCAAGTTGCACGTCAGTAACACACTTCTTTTCTCGACAACTGATTGGCTCGTTGGAGGTACCATTATCTTGGAAGGATCTGAAAACATTGATTACATACAGGGCAGTTAATAATGTGAAGTAGCCAACCTAGTTACTCTACGTTTAGTTATATGTTATACTTACAGTTGACTGTCAGTGATGCTTGAAATGAGGTATCATTACCGACACCATTCACACCCTGACAAAAATAGCTTCCCTCGTCAGTACGGCTCACATTAGTAATAGTAATTGTAGCACTGGTATTACTGACTGAGTAGGAAGAAGATACAGATATTCTGTTGTCATTAGCAGGTATGATTGGGTGACCATCTTTGAACCAGGATACATTAGAAAGTGGTTTCCCTTCCAAGTAGCACTTCAGTGATAGACTGGTTGTCTCGACTACTGTTTGGGCTGTTGGGGGGACCAATATCTTGGAAGGATCTGAGAACATTGATTACATACAGTGCAGTTGATAATGTGAAGGAAGCCAACCTTGTTACACAAGGTTCAGTGATATATGTCATACTTACAGTTGACCGTCAGTGATGCTCCAGATGAGGTATCATTACCAACACCATTCACAGCCTGACAGGAATACTTGCCCTCGTCAGTACGGTTGACGTTAGTAACAGTAATCGTAGCACTGGTATTACTGACTGAGGTGGGTGAAGATACAGATATTCTGTTGTCTTTCGCAGGTATGATTGGGTGACCATCTTTGAACCAAGTTACATTAGAAAGTGGTTTTCCTTCCAAGTAACACGTCAGTGACACACTTCTTGTCTTGACAACTGTTTGGGTTGTTGGAGGTACCAATATCTTTGGAGGATCTGAGAACATTGATTACATACAGGACAGTTAATAATCTGAAGAAAGCCAACCTCGTTACACAAGGTTCAGTGATATATGTCATACTTACAGTTTACCGTCAGCGATGCTTGAACTGACGAATCATTACCAACACCATTCACCGCCTGGCAGGAATAGTAGCCCTCGTCAGTACGGTTCACTCCAGTAATAGTAATTGAAGCACTGGTATTACTGACTGAGGTAGGTGGAGAGACAGATATTCTGTTGTCATTAGCAGCTATGATTGGTTGACCATCTTTGAACCAGGTTACGTTAGAAAGTGGTTTTCCTTCCAAGTAACAAGTCAGAGATATATTGTTTCTCTCAACTACTGTTTGAGTTGTTGGAGGTACCAATATCTTGGAAGGATCTGAAAACATTGATCGCATACAGTACAGTTAATAATCTGAAGGAAGCCAACCTAGTTACACTAAGTTCAGTGATATGTCATACTTACAGTTGACTGTCAGCAATGCTGATGATGAGGCATCATTACCGATATCATTCACAGCCTGACAGAAATAGCTGCCCTTGTCGGTACGGTTCGCGTTAGTAATAGTAATAGTAGCACTGGTATAACTGACTGAGTTGGAAGAAGATAAAGATATTCTGTTGTCATTAGCAGGTATGATTGGGTGACCATCTTTGAACCAGGTTACATTAGATACTGTTTTGCCTTCCAAGTAACACGTCAGTGATAGACTGCTTGTCTCGACTACTGTTTGGGTCGTTGGAGGGACCAATATCTTGGGAGGATCTGAGAATGTTGATTACATACAGGGGTGTTAATAATCTGAGGAAGCCAACCTCGTTACACAAGGTTCAGTAATACATGTTGTACTTACAGTTGACTGTCAGCAATGCTGCAGATGAGGTATCATTACCAACACCATTCACAGCCTGACAGGAATACTTGCCCTCGTCAGTACGGTTCACGTTAATAACAGTAATCGTAGCACTGGTATTAGTGACTGAGGTGGGTGGAGATACAGATATTCTTTTGTCTTTCGCAGGTATGATTGGGTGACCATCTTTGAACCAGGTTACATTAGAAAGTGGTTTTCCTTCCAAGTAACACGTCAGTGACACACTTCTTGTCTCGACAACTGATTGGCCTGTTGGGGGGACCAATATCTTGGGAGGATCTGAGAATGTTGATTACATACAGGCAGTTAATAATCTGAGGAAGCCAACCTCGTTACACAAGGTTCAGTGATATATGTCATACTTACAGTTGACTGTCAACAATGCTCCAGATGAGGTATCATTACCGACATCATTTACAGCCTGACAGGAATAGTAGCCCTCGTCAGTACGGTTCACTCCAGTAATAGTAATTGAAGCACTGGTATTACTGACTGAGGTAGGTGGAGAGACAGATATTCTGTTGTCATTTGCAGGTATGATTGGTTGACCCTCTTTGTACCAGGTTACATTAGATACTGGTTTGCCTTCCAAGTAGCATGTCAAGGTCATACTGTCTTCTTCATTTGATGTTTTATCAGTAAGTGACTCTGAGAATATTTTTGATGGATCTGGAAAAGCAATATCCAAGGCACTCTACAAGAGTACTACAACAGACAATAGGCTGACCGGCCAAATATTTTAAGCCGAGCTGCCAGAATTAAACGTTTTCTTTTACAGTCATTTAAGGACCCATTTAAGGAGCAAGAGTTGGAAAATGTGAGTATTAGGACTACATTTATAAAGCTCAATGTTACTGCCTTGTAGCTAAAAATCCGGCGCCGGGAAGCATTTGGAATTTTTATTAAATTAAACAAAAGCAATGATAAGACTGTCCATGAGGTCAGCCTTGCCGCAAAGGAACAGTGGCCATAGTGATATTTAACGGAAGATTGTGTCGCAGGTTTGGCACAAATCCTCATATTCTGAAGAAATAATAAAACAGGGCAACTCCTAATAATAAAAGTCTGTTGGTATATATATTTTATTACTTTAAAAGTAATTCGTGCAAATAAAAAAAATCTGGATTTATCGATAAAGTCAAAAACCAAAGTCTTACTCTGGATTTACTTTTTTTTTTTTTTTAAATCTTTTTTTTTCTTTTTGAAAAAAGCTTCTTTTCTAAGATGGTGTTTAATTTATCGATTATAAATATTTTCTTTGATGTTGTTCAAACTAGGAATTTTATTTTTCATTTTTATTCTATTTTATTAGGATTTTAAAATTTAGTCTGATTAATGATATACTTACAGTTGACAGTAAGATTGGCCGACGATGATAAACTAGGATCAATCGAATTAGAAACGCTACACGAGTAGATTCCTTGATCATCTCTGTCGACTTTCGTTATCGTCAATGTTCTGTTGTCGTTAGCGATTTGGTACATCGAGTTCCTTCCTGCCAGTTCTTGACCATCTTTGTACCATACGGTTGAAGGGACTGGGGATCCAGTAGCATTACAGGTGAATATAACCTGTGCTCCTTCGGAAACCGTCTTTGATTTTGGTAATTTTTGTATGAATGATGGCGGCTCTAAATGTATACAAAAATATGAATAATTAATTAATAAGATGGATAAAAAAGTTATTTGCGCTATAATTCACTTTTTCTTTTTCCCCTTACATTGATTCCTTTGCATTTTCCTCCCTTCCCGTGCCTTTGCGACCATTTCCTTTCCTTTCCCTTCAATTCCTATTCCCGTGCATTTTCCTTCTTTCCTGGTTCCCATAACACCTATTTACTCCAACCCCCCAACCCCCCTCCCCCTCCTACATTCTTAGAGTCTCGTGTCCTGCGGAAACAAACCCGCAGAAATACAATATAATTATACATATTTTGTCCCGTTAACGTTTTTTATCTAAAAACGCAACGATTCACGTCAAGATTCTTAAATACCGTTCATACCAAAACGGTCCGGAATCCTTTGTGACAGACAGAAACAAAGACCATATCTTTATACTAAGATATGCTCTGTGCAATGCAATATGAATATTTTCGCCTAGTTCAAACAGTCCGCATTAGAAAAATAAAACAATCGTTTTTGTGGTCTTTTGTTTTTCAAGTCAACGTACTTGCAGTTTTATTGTGACTTTATCGCAACCATGTTGGCGTACTGCCCACTAACCACTGTTGGTACTCCAACATGGCTGCTATTCGTCTAATAGTAGAAACTTAAAAGGAATAAAAATAAAGCCGGTAAATCAGCTCAAACGGGAGGGGGAATTAGCAAAGCCTGTTGACTTTAAAATAAGACATTTTTGTACGTATTTTTTAAAACTAGGCGAATATTCATTGAGAAAAATATATTGTTTGAGACCGAAACGAAAGTAAGCTGTGATAAGGTATTTCGAACGAAGACACTACGAAATATGCCCGAGTCCGATCCGAAAAATAAGCGAAACGTGTCGGAAAACGAAAGTAGAATATCGAAAGGAGCTGGACCATTGTGAAGCCTGAAATAAAAAGAAACAAAAAGCAAAGAAATTATTAGCATAATACTGCAACACTGGTAAAGAATTTTATCTTCATTTCATGGTCAACTTATCAAACGTTGAGATTATCGTGCTACTGAATGAACTTGAGGTTAGGTCTTGCCAAAGAAAACACTGCAGTCATGTTTCTTCAAGTTTGGCTGCTTGCTTCGCGGACGTCAAAAATCCTTATCTGAAAATGTAAAAAAAATTGTCAATGATACAGTCAATGTCATTAACATTGTCCACCGAAAAAAGACATTTAGAGATTTACACATTTACACATTTAGACACTTAGACATTTAGACTAAAAGAAATATCACGTGTTTTCTCGAACGTTCTGGCATAAAACAAACGCTGAAATACCATTCTCCATCTTAAATCCTCACTAAATGGTCGGGGTACTCTCGATTTTCGATTCACGAGTTGAATTTTACATTTAAAGTTCAGGCTGACGCACACGAGGCAAAGAATACATAATGAAACACGTGATATTTCTTTTAGTCTAAATGTCCAAATGTGTAAATGTCTTTTTTCGGTGGACAACGTTAATGACATTCACTGTATACACATTGAAATATCATTTCTCCTTCTGTCTGCGTTTCATAAGTTTCTCGTGGTTATGTGTTAGAAAAGGCTACCAGCTTCAGGACTCGTTATTCACCTTGTACTTTGTGTGACTTATTACCTTTACGACTATACGAGAGGTTTAGCTACACGAGCCTAAGGTGAAGCCATGCTGACCAGAAAGACGTTCCCTAGTACAGGCGTGGTTTTTAGAAGCAATTACTTTCTAAACCATTGTCTGTACTTAGGTACGTGCAAGCTCGACCACAGCTACAGCCATAGACTTGGCCATCTAACTCCAAAGTGAAGTCGATTTATTGTGAGTCAGAGTAAACTAGATTTGTCTATATATAGTTAATTTTCAAATCCTATTTACCGAGTTCTGTGGCTAGATAAAATCATGGTGTTGGTTTATGTTGTGGCCAAGAATTGATAAATATTAATTAAACATCAAATATTAATGATCCATAATAAAATTTTAAATTATTTTATGAACCAAAATATGGTTCGTTGCCGACATAATTTTGCTTCATTACACAAGTTGTGATATTTATTTTACCCTTTTGATTTCTCCCTGGGGTGTTCCTTGGAAAGGATTTACTTTAAGAGAGAATTCTTTTCGTATTCAAGTGGTGAGCGCCAAAAACTATTTTCTTGAAGAAAGTCTGTTGTACAAGGCTAAAATCTTGTTATTCATAAAGTTTAACTTGTTTGGAAGTGGAGATGACCGATGAAAGCGGAATCAAAGTGTTAACCCAAAGCAAAAATCTGAATAGAAAATGAGGTTTAGGCCTTCATTTACTTATTTCCCATACATTTTCTATAAAAAGGCCTGACAAAGCTACATTCTAACACAAATGTAACAAAACATCTTTGTATAATTGAAAATACCGCTTCAACAAGTATTTTATCATAGTACATCAGTTTCTAACTGTTAAAAAAAGGTTTTGAGTGTTAACCCAAAACGAAAATTGGGATCAAAACTCATACGAAAGTCTAGTTTTTGGCGCTTTTTGCCATTATTGCTCGTTATTGAAAAAAATTCCTCTTAAAATGTAAACTTACTATTCACACTGAGTTTTAATAAAAGATGGCTCTAAAGGGCGTGATCTATACCCCTACACTTAAATAAATGTGATATCGAAAATATACACGAAACAAAATAAAATCGGAACTTATTAAATAAGACAAAAGCAACGTTCATTTTTTAATCAATTTCCTTATCCGCTGGAACTAACTGACTATTGTTAATGAATCATGAACCAAATGATTTCTATTTCAAGAAATACAATGCATGCATACAACTCAGCTATCTTATTTTACGTTTTATTATAATTATATACAAGTTGGTTGCACACAAAATTGTACTTACCCTGAACCACATGCAACTTCAATGTGTTGTCATCCTCGGTAGGTCTAAAGGTCATAGTGGGTATCAGAAGATATACCAAAGAAACCATCAATGCATTTATGAGGTTGTTTCAGATAACGAAACAAATTGTTGCTGAATAAAGAGCCGCTATAGGGAATGTTGTTATACACTATGTAAATTATTGTTGATGTTGGCAAGACCTATGTTTTGAACTAGTATAAAAAGGGAACTGAGGAGAGAAAAAAATTGTATATATATTTTTATATATCAAACTTTTTGATAGCTGAATGAAAACTAATGAAGAGCGGAAATAACGATGTGATGTTTCGAGATCTAACTGCCTCAAACGATTTCGACTGTTTATTCTGAAATTATAGCCAAAAAGTAAAGGGAAAAAAGCACAAGAATTTGAAGGATTATTCAGTCATGACCAGTTTTTTTCCTCTTGAGAACAAGATTCTTGTATCCATATTCGCGTGTCTTCTCATGCACAACCATTAAACAAAGAAATTATACTCTATGGAATGACACATTGTCTGAAATGGGAAATCCTTACAACAAAGAGCCTACCTATTACTTTTACCTACATCAAGGACTTGATAAATAAATATTTTTACAATAAATTACAAATTTCTCGCGCGCTGATTGGTTATTTTTTATCATCAATAAGAGAGCATAAAGAGGACGGACAAATAAGCTGACGTCAACGTGCACGCGCTCTTTCCTTTGATTGTTTTGATCACTAACAACTATCATTTAACAACATTTCAATAAAATATTATCAAATTTTTGTGTAGATCAAAGATTATCACAAACATGACAACCAAACAGCATGGAACGCCATTGTTTTACTTTGGTTTTGCTCTTTCGGTTTTGATTAACCGCCATGAAACACAGGAATCCCAGTTACTAAAAATTAGTTTGGGCACGTTTCGGGTTATACATAAGAACCATACAAAAATGATTGAAGCAGTACTATAAGAATAATCATCTCCAAAACATTTGCTCTTTTGAGGGAGAAAAGAAGCTAAAAAGAGGAACCTGTGTGTTATCATACATACAGATATATATATATATTCTTGGGTTGAAACGGAAAACAAAAACATATTAACAGACGTAGCCTAGAGATAAATCTGCAAATGATAAGATTAACAAATCTTTCATAGATGTCCATAGACTGTCCTCTTTTTGATCATAGAAGAAGTCTTAAACTGAATACGTTTAAAACTCAAGTGTGGAACCACGAACGCAGCGATTCGTCGTTCTATGTGTCTGTCATCTGTCAGCCAATCAGATTGTAAGAGTACGCTCTGTCATTGTAAAAAAATACTTATGGATCTTCATACTCGGCGGCTACAATATTGACTAAAACAATATATTTTTCCTTGTTCGTCAGTAGCCTCATTCGAAAGCATCAGGAAAAGTTGGCTTGAAGTATGTTTAATTCAATCAGTTTCAACTTCACCTCGCTTTAACCTCCCTCCAACCTCCCTCCTACCTTCATCCTATCTCCCTCCAAGTTTCTTCTACCTCCCTCCAACCTCCCTCCTACCTTCATCCTATCTCCCTCCAAATTTCTTCTACCTCCCTCCAACCTCCCTCCTACCTTCATCCTATCTCCCTCCAAATTTCTTCTACCTCCCTCCAACCTCCCTCCTATCTCCCTTCTCCATCCCTCCATCGATATCCGGCTACCTCCCTGCTACCTCCCTCCTACTTCCCTCCTACCTCCCTCCAAATTACCCTACCTCTCACCTACCTCTGTCCTTCCTCCTCCCTCCTCCCAACTTCCCTCCTACCTCTCTGGTAAAAGACACCACTTCCCTCCTGTTCTCCAAAACCCACCATGCAACTTACCGTGTATGCTTACATTGCCCATGACGTAAACTTCATAAGAGTATTGCGTTACGTTGCCTCTATCGTCACTGCAGTTGCCTGGCTTAAAGCACACTGGATTCAGAGGTGTGTGAAAATGTGGACCCGTGACACAATCGGTTTGTTGAAGGGCTTGTATACCAAACGACTTCCATTCTCTTGTACTAGTAAAGTTCAAACAGATGTCAAAAATAGAAGTGTTTGGTCGGTGGTTCTCGATGTAATATGGTGGAGATCCGCACTTGTGGACTTCATAGTAACAGCCAACATGAATGTATCCTGTGTTTAATAGAGGAAAAATGAGCTTTATAAATAATAGCCTGCGTTAGTTACCGGTCTGCGGCTGCTTTCAAAAATACCGCTGACTGCCAAGCAACGCAGGCTAATAAATTCACTACACAAGGTGCATTACGGTTCAGAAAAGAGAAAAGATAATATCTGCTCAACCATACAATGCGATTACTTCAAGTCGAATGAAAACGGCCAGACACGTACCGTCACGGTTACGGTCACGGCATGGGGCGGGGTGTCCATACCGTACGTCTTTTTTTCACGGCACGTGAACTTTTTGTTGCCATTTTATTGCTTATGTCACACCCCGAATATCTTAAACTAAACTACTCCTAGTGAAAGGGCAAATAAACACTGATCCAGCACAGGCATCCCGTAGGGAATTCTTTTCAGTAAGGACATACTGTGCATAGCCTCCTCCACTGGCATCTCTCTGAATCTCTCTAATGAAGAAACAAAAACGATGTTCCCTCCGCGGTCCTATGCCAAAGGAAGCCCGCCCTGTAGCCCGCCCCGCCATTGGAAGCCGAAGGAGTTGCCTTCGGAGGAGGCTATGCTGCGCATAACATAATAATAATTTGCTCTATCTCATATTAATGAACACGAAATGTTGATTTATATTTAACCTTGTTCTTGGTTTAACATGAACCATATTTTTTCGAATGTTTATTGTACGTTTTTAAAGAGGGATTAAGAGTGACTGTCGGTAACGATCAAGCAAAATTCAAAATCCGTGGCAAACTTCGAAAAATCGATTTCGCTCATACTTTCAAGTTAGTTAGGGTAATGTATCCTAAGAATCGCTGTATAGTTGGTTTGATCAAATAACGCTTTATTATGGAGAAAAATGGAATTTTTCAAACACTCCCGAAAACGCCGTTCGCGACAGTAAATTTTGATTCAACTTTCGCGGCTGCTGGACACAAAATAAGCAACACTGGGAATTAAAACAACCCATATTCTTGAAGAACAATCTATTGAGTACGATATGCGTGACTTTGGGATCAATTGTACAATTTTAAGATAACAAAATAATTTTATTCGCTAGACGTGTGTTTAGAGTATCAAAAAGTAGGTCTTACAAAAATATTCATTCTGAATGTGCTTAACCTCTCAGTCGCGTGAAACTTCGCTGGTTGATTATTCAGATGTTGGTCTTTCTAGTGATGTAAAGAAATCTTTGGGCAAATGATTGTGTGTCACGCAGTATGTCTTCAAACTTTGGTCAAATTACTCATTTCTGACCTCTGGCCGCTTTCTATAACAGACAAGATACTAGTGTTTATAAGTAAAATATAAACTCAAAAACAAGCCTAAAACACTTTTATAGCCTTAAATAATGTAGCTGTTTAAGAATTCTTACCTGGCAAACTCTGAAACCTGGATTTTTATGAATGTTTTTAGACACAACATCGATCTGGTTTCTTTCATTACCGACTCGAACTTGTCAACGGCCGAGTGCCACAGGGAGCCCAACCTTTCTTGTTGTGGTGCAAAACACAGGAAACCCAGATTGATTAAAAAATCGTTTTAATTTGTTTTAATGATGATGCAAACACACACAATAAAAAATTTCACAACTATTCCAGTAACACTTACTGAATTACATGATAATCTATAATATGAATGACTAATAAAGAGGGGAAAAACCTGCAGTAGAACCTTACTAATGGTAACAGTTCTAAATTGATTTTAAAGAAGTTGAACCGTATACACTACATGCAATTTTTCTGCTCGGCATGTCATCATAAATGATCACCGGCCTCTAAGGTTCATAATTAGTACCGAACAAATGTATGTGACAGAGGCACCCACGATTCTATTGGAGTAGATGCAGAACATGAAAATCTTTGGAAAGTTTTTACGCATCCTTCTTCGGAACAGGTGAACAGCGTGTCATCATCGGTATCGCTGTTTTCCTTGCTGGAATCTGTAGTGGTCTTTGGTTTGTATTTCCTACTTTGTCTAGGTATGATAACGCAGAAATCTGGAACCTGGTCATCAGAATACTCCATCTTCCTAAGGGTGGGTAAGGCTAGAGCTGACGATTTCTTCGTTGTTTCAAAATTTTTGCTTTGGATGCAAATTATATTCATCTTGAGTCCTACATATTTTCAAGTACTTTCACCAAAACTCAACCAAGCCCCAATACTCCTCTTTATAGTTCCATTCAGTGATCACGAATAATAGTTCCTAGCCGAGGCTGGAGTTACTGCGCATGATAAACTATAGTTTTGCTATGCGCGGAAACTCCAGCCTCGGCTAGGAACTATTATTTGTGGTCACTGAACGGAACTGTAAAATGGAGTATTAAAGAGTGACTGTCTGTAACCATCGAGCAAGGCGTAAGCCTTGACAATGATGTTATCTTCAAAAAGCGTAACATTGTGGTTTGGAGAGCATACGGCGTTGGAAAAGGAAAAAAGATATCCAACACGAAATTTGAAACAACGAAGAAATCGTCAGCTCTAGCCTTACCCACCCTTAGGAAGATGGAGTATTCTGATGACCAGGTTCCAGATTTCTGCGTTATCATACCTAGACAAAGTAGGAAATACAAACCAAAGACCACTACAGATTCCAGCAAGGAAAACAGCGATACCGATGATGACACGCTGTTCACCTGTTCCGAAGAAGGATGCGTAAAAACTTTCCAAAGATTTTCATGTTCTGCATCTACTCCAATAGAATCGTGGGTGCCTCTGTCACATACATTTGTTCGGTACTAATTATGAACCTTAGAGGCCGGTGATCATTTATGATGACATGCCGAGCAGAAAAATTGCATGTAGTGTATACGGTTCAACTTCTTTAAAATCAATTTAGAACTGTTACCATTAGTAAGGTTCTACTGCAGGTTTTTCCCCTCTTTATTAGTCATTCATATTATAGATTATCATGTAATTCAGTAAGTGTTACTGGAATAGTTGTGAAATTTTTTATTGTGTGTGTTTGCATCATCATTAAAACAAATTAAAACGATTTTTTAATCAATCTGGGTTTCCTGTGTTTTGCACCACAACAAGAAAGGTTGGGCTCCCTGTGGCACTCGGCCGTTGACAAGTTTGAGTCGGTAATGAAAGAAACCAGATCGATGTTGTGTCTAAAAACATTCATAAAAATCCAGGTTTCAGAGTTTGCCAGGTAAGAATTCTTAAACAGCTACATTATTTAAGGCTATAAAAGTGTTTTAGGCTTGTTTTTGAGTTTATATTTTACTTATAAACACTAGTATCTTGTCTGTTATAGAAAGCGGCCAGAGGTCAGAAATGAGTAATTTGACCAAAGTTTGAAGACATACTGCGTGACACACAATCATTTGCCCAAAGATTTCTTTACATCACTAGAAAGACCAACATCTGAATAATCAACCAGCGAAGTTTCACGCGACTGAGAGGTTAAGCACATTCAGAATGAATATTTTTGTAAGACCTACTTTTTGATACTCTAAACACACGTCTAGCGAATAAAATTATTTTGTTATCTTAAAATTGTACAATTGATCCCAAAGTCACGCATATCGTACTCAATAGATTGTTCTTCAAGAATATGGGTTGTTTTAATTCCCAGTGTTGCTTATTTTGTGTCCAGCAGCCGCGAAAGTTGAGTCAAAATTTACTGTCGCGAACTTCGCGGGCGTTTTCGGGAGTGTTTGAAAAATTCCATTTTTCTCCATAATAAAGCGTTATTTGATCAAACCAACTATACAGCGATTCTTAGGATACATTACCCTAACTAACTTGAAAGTATGAGCGAAATCGATTTTTCGAAGTTTGCCACGGATTTTGAATTTTGCTTGATCGTTACAGACAGTCACTCTTAAGCTTTTTAACCTCTCTAACCGAAGCAGACTGCGCTGATTGACAATTTACACGCGTTTCAAAAATAATCCGGCACGACTGAAAAAAAGCGTTTTATCTTGCGTATATTAGTTTGTTTTTTTTCCATTTCAAACCACGTGTCACTTCCTTTAGTATTATTACTATTCCCTTTCGCAGCAGTTGAGAATATATTATCCTTTGCGCTTACGTTTTCCGTGTCTCCCTCCCTCAGGGTGAAACGGAGGAGGGAAATGATATGAGGGCGCAAAGGAATGCACGTAGTGCAAGCAGACAAGGCATTAAAATTATTCCTCGCCATCTGGGTATTAAAGGATATCACAACGTATGCGGTTGACTTTAACATGCAAAACAAATCCAGTTCAACCGCTCCGGGGGAGCCGGTTTACGGTCTACAAGATGTGAGGTGCTCTAGAAACCTTAGAGTTCACCGTGTTTTCCCTCCTCGAGCTACTCAAACCTCGGAAGTGCTGTTATCCTAAGCCATGACGTGACTATTTTGTTACTTCATTTTTGGGCGTTGGCTCTTGTTTTATATGCTTGTTACGTAAAATATTTAGACAGGGCGGAGTTTTTGTCGTGGAAACCTTTTAACCTTACAAAATTTCAACTTAAAGAAATTTTGAAATTTTCTCAGTAGTGAGAATCGTACCGAATCGTGTACATTTGGTAGCAATGCGGTTTTCGCGCGAGTACAAAACATATACCACGAACTTACAGCACGTACACGGTACTTCATGAAGTAACAATAAAATGGTTTCCCATTGTCTTTCCGATGTAATTCATCCAATCACCACGTGTAGTTACGGTAAGATACGTTACGCCTACAAATATTCGCGGCATCGTTTCCCAGTCTAGCTTTTATAGGCACCACACGGAAATCCTTGCATTTAATCCATCGTTTAGACTAATTAATGGAATACATATCACGTTTAAATACCATGCATATGGGGTCGCTTACTCAACACACAAGCCATCCCTTAAAGAGATATGGGGAAAATTAGCTAATGATGCTATGCATCCAATATATAAGTGGATAGCTATAAAATACTGATCAACCTCTATAACTTAAAACCTGCTATATTTAGAAGACTTGCAATGATATTTAGCGGATATTATTATTACCTGTGTTGTCGGTCGCTGAACACCAAGAAGTCACGGTAGACGCCAAGAGAACGGCAAAGACAAAACGTGAGGTCACAGTCATTCTACGTTGGATACCTCAACAAACCATTGCTCTACCATGAAAAATCATTTATATTTAATACACAATGTGTGGAGTCTTTAAGCCAAGTCAAACAAAACTGTTCCAATTTTAAGACTGAATATGTGATGCAAAAACTCATTTTGACGTTTAAAAAACATCGTATAAAATCATTACTCTAATATGAAACGCAAATATCATTTATATTTAACACACAATGTGTGGAGTCTTTAAGCCAAGTCAAACGAAACTGTTCCAATTTTAAGACTGAATATGTGATGACATTTAAAATATATCGTACAAAATCATTACAGTAATCAAAAGAGAAGATTTTTGCTTACTTGGCTAGTTTTAACGTTCCTATTCGTGTCTAAAACTCGCAACGAAAATAAATTTCGATTGAGTTTAGAAGTGTTGTTTCCACAGATATACTAGATTACCACGAATCCCTTTTCCTTTCACTCCAACCATCTTCGTACTCTTGTTCGTTTACAGTACTTTCGTACCTCTTCTTCGGGTTTCCTCGTTGTTCTGTATACGTCTAGTAGTGACACTCCACTGATGCCAAGGGATTAGCGCTCTTGTCGCTTAGCTGAAGGATACACCAATTAAAGAAAGCATCCGTTCCAGTTGTTCAATTTCTGCTCATTATACATCAGTTATCTGACCTTGTGGCTATATTGTAGTCTTCGTTTGCAACCACGTGGTTATTGCTGGTGCCAGAATATTCTTCGGTTCCAATAAACTTTTAGCTAAAATTTGGAGCATTAGAGCATTTCTGAAACGAGCTATGGTCAAATGAAGTTTCCGATTTTATAGCGTAAATATATGGTAAAAACTCGCTGTTGGACTAATTTGGTCCACCAGCAATGGAGACCAAATCAAAAAAAAAATCACGCAAGCAACAATATCAAACTCACTTTAGACATACATAAATCGAACTTAAGACATTCAAAACAATAAAAATGTTTCATGTAGCGATTTCCCCCCCCCCCCCCCCCCATTTTTATGACTTTTCAGGTCCGTAAGAAGGGTAAGGTCAGACACATGAAGAAAATTCTGCAAAAGTTGCACAACTCGGACACAAAACGGCGAAACGATCTGAAATTTCCTAAACTTAGTCACATCATAGTGCTCTAAAACAAATAAAAGAAATAAGTATATAGCATTCATAATTAATTTTAAGTTGTTATTTTCTTGGACTATAACGTCACGTGCAAATCATTTGTTTACTGTGACGCTATACCTGTACTTTACAGTCTGGAATGACGCATCCATAAATCTATGATTCACTCCCCCTTTGAATCCTGCATAAAAACTCCGGTGAAATGAAAAACTTGGACTGCAGTGGGAAAAAAACTATGGAGACGGTAAAGGCAGTAAAAATTGATCTTTACACTTTTTATGCTAGGTAGTAATCGCTTCCCATACTTTCTTTCCTTTTCTTTTTTGTTGCTGTTGTTCTGTGTGTTTTTTTTCTTCTTTTCTTTCTTTCTTTTTTTTTTTTTTTTTTTTTTTGTCGTTTCGCTTTATTTTTTTGAAATACTTCATTTCTAGTTCTGTCGCCGCAAGAGATTTGAAAAGGATATTTAGAGGAATGTTCATTAGTTTATTGATTATAGTCCACAATTTATAAACTTACCATTAACTTATACATCTTATCATTTCCTCTGAAATTATTTTCTTTTTATAAAAAAGTAGAAAGAATTTTCAACAATGGTTATTACCTTTAGTTCGGCTGATGTCTACGCGCATGCTCCGTTCATTTTATCAGCCTCAAAATTTTCCTTGTATAGGAACTATATCATATTTAAAGTGCACCTAGCCCCTGATACAATACTTTCAGTGTTGATTCTACATAAAGTGAATAGTTGAACGGGAGAAATTTCTTCATTTGAATGTTGCATCTTTAAGTTATGAAGGTTTATACTTCCATTACATTGATGACTGTGACGTCACCCAGGCTTTTGAGTGTATTTCTTTTAATTTTCAGTACCAAACACTAGCCATTATGAGACATCAGACTTACGATAAACATTGTGGAAACCTTGAGTATAATAATGATCGATTCTTTTTAAAAACTCTTTGTATGAACCAGTCAAAATTTGTATATTTAATGAAGCCTGGGGTGACGTCACAGTCAGTAACATATTGCAAGTATAAACCTTAATAACTTAAATACGCAACATTCAAATGAAGAAATATTTCACCATTCAACTATTTACTTTATGTAGAATCAATACTGAAAGTATTGTATCAGGGGTTAGGTGCACTATAATACATGCTAATGTGCATGTACCGTACCTTTACGTTTTTCCCATAACTAGTACTTTTTAATTAGCAAGATGACCATATTATGAATAGCATAGTCTTAGCGCATGCGTACAAGCTCAAACCGTAGTTCTAATCTCTACTTCCTGCGTTCTTTGTGGTCAGCACCGAGGTCCCGGTACAACATTGGTCATGCGCATGCACATGCGCAGTCATCTAGTCCTCTAGATAATGAATGAAGAGATTATCCAGTTTCCAAGATAAATCTCCGAACGTTGGCCGCTTTCTGGGGTCTGCTTCCCAACATGTTCTCATTATGGAATACCTGTGAAAAAAGTTTTCGACTTCGAACTTTGAACTTTGATCAGCCTACAGGTTGTTTCGGGGTTCTGAGAGCTATTTCTGAGAGATTGTTTCAAGGTGAAGAAATCGATGTTTGGTTTTATGTGGCATCTCACACTAACACTGTTCTGTGCGAGTATAAGCGAACCAAATGCAACATCCACAACAGCTGCAGCTAACAGTAGTGTTTAAAAACGCTAGAGCTCTTTTCGTATTTGGGGGGCGCAATCTCCATAATCCGGCTTCAGGCTAGGAGTGATCTTAAAATACTAAATTAGACCGCTGCAAATTTGATGGAACAAGGGCGTCACGAGGGGGCAGATCTAAGGTCTCGTGACTCCCCTTTAGTGTAAAAATGGAGAGAAATAATAAAACTTGTAAGGACTTCCTGTGGTCCAGATCGCAAATCTCGTTTTTGCCTACGCCCCTATAAAAGTCAAAAGACTCGTGCGTGCGTGTTCGCATGGGTGAATACTCGAGTGGGAATACAAAACGTCTTACGTCGACTATCATATCGTGCCGTGCTGTCGTCTTCATTGTGACATCCGGATGTCCCAACAGTTCCGTGAAATGGTAAAGTGATGATACTTACACTTCGTCGCTGCAGTATGCTGGTTGTGGCAGCCTTACACCAGACTTTAGAGCCTTAAGAATGTCGTTGAACACAAGCCCGGCAAAGGGCATTTTACCTGAAACAAAATTTGGATACTTCGCTCAACTAAATCATCGATATTTTGAAGAAGAAAAAAAAAAACGTATCGTATACCAACCTCCAGTTTCTATTTCCCAAAGCAAGACACCAAATGACCATCTATTAAAAAAATGCAAAATGAGAAATACAAATATATAAATGAATACGATAATGTGCAATCTACGTAATTAGCTGAAAGTTTTGTTATGTTTCTATGCCGAATCCATATAGAGCAGAGACATAAAAATAAGACATAAATGTAAGTGTTTTAAAATTAACTTCGACACGATAGCAAATTGTACGATTTCACGCGTGTGAATGAGAAAAGCTGTAAAGACGTACTTCAGGCCCATGACAGAGAATCCTGAAAACAATTGTGGGGATTGTGCGCGGAATACGTTGCGCATTTATATTTCCATTTGGGCTACACTTGCCAATAAGGAAGGACAACATGGAAACAAGACTAAGACAGCGCCTTCTGTGATACTCACACATCGCTTTCCGTGGTAGCCTTCAGTGTCTCAAGTGCTTCTATCGACATCCACTTGGCTGGCAATTTCCCCTAAGGAAAATAAAGCGGCAATGAAAATAAATGAAAGAAAAATATGGGAACTCTCATCGCTGTGGTTATGGATTTGATCGCCGAATTAACCCGGCGTCTTATGTGAATGGGCGGTTCTTTCCTGTGCTTAAAGGGTTTTCTCCGGGCTCTCTGGTTTACATCCTCCTGCAAAAATCAACTTCTAAATTCCAATTCAATCATGGCATGGAATGAAAGGCGCATGTTGTTAGCCACTGGCTATTAAGTGCTACCCTAATGAACAAGGACTATATTTTGCGCTACAATTTTTCTAGCACTCTCGAGGGAATCGAATGATGATAGACACATTTTCGTACCCCAGTACATGATTTCTCGTAGAATCCTTGTTCGTACACATCCCTTGCCAGACCAAAGTCAGCTACTTTAGCGATCATGTCCTTACCAAGGAGAACATTCCTGGCGGCCAAATCACGATGTACACACTGGAAAGAGGTACAAAAAGAAAGAAATTGTATCCCTTAAATCCATCCATCCATCCATCTGCCCAAGTTCTCATTCATCCATCCATAACGGACTGACTGACTACCATCCACCCCCTTCCATTTATCCATTTTCTTCATTACCCTAAACTTCGCCAGGTGCTGCATCCCTGTAGCAACATCAAAAGCAAGTCTTATCTTCTCCTGGTTTTTGAGTGAAGAAACGTCTTCAATATTTCCATTTGCCGAAGGAAACGGCATTCTATGCGCACGCAGATAATCCAAAAGGCATCCGTTCTCAGCGAACTCGACGACCACGTACAATGGACCGTCTGTGGTGAATAAGAAAAAAAAATACAGAAAATTAGTTTTAATTGTAATTAAGTCTGTTTCTCGCTTACTACAGCGTTTTGTTGGAACAGACGCGAGGGAGGACCAAACAAGAGAGGGTAGAACTAGGGTTGTAGTCCATAAATCAAGGTTGCGCTTGCAGAGACTGAACATTGCAGCATCACTGCATTGGGGCCTGGATAATTGCAGGCAAGGGAGTAAAACGAGGGTTTTGGAATACAAAAAATGACTGACAAGAATAGAGATAGAAGTACTACGGTATGATGCTTACATGACTAGTGTACTACAAAGAATGGTTGCGCTACTCTGATTCAAATAGAACCCAAATATATTATCTTCGATTTCGTACGATACGGGTTAACGACTTCCACTGCGCCTATCACAGCACGCGAGATTACTTCTCTTCCAATCAAAATGCTCTGACATGGCATAGTTACGGTCACGGCACGACATATATAACAAAACTAGTACTGTATCTTGAACCTCACCAAAAAATGTTTTTAGAATATATTGATACCTTTTCCTGTGCATGCTCCTAAAAGGTTGACAATATTAGGATGTTCGTCTACTGATACCATGATTTCTAGCTCGTTGAACAAATCACGAGTTGCCTCCTGAGACGCGTTCGCTTGAAGAAAAAGATGAAATATAATTACACAAAATCACACATTGAAAAAGTAAAAAAAAAAACATCATCCAATCAGGTTTTTAGGCTGTGCTTGCACTCAACAGTAGTGACTTTTTCTTTAAAAACACAAATCTAGCAAAGTGTTGGGGTTCTCTTAATTTTCTTCCCCGTACATTATACCGGTTCATATCCACTCCACCATAGGACTGATGTATATATTTATTACAAAACAGTCTGTTCCATTGATTTTGACAAGGGAGAGAGAGAATAAACAACATATTAGAAAAGCTTAACTGAAGAACTAGGAGAAAAACTACACGCCTAGGGAGAGAACAACACATCAAACAAACTCAACTAACATATATGGTTGCTCAAGCTTGAACTATACAGCGGTGAGAGAAAACGCCGTATACGTAGCAGCGCATGCTACTTGTAGCACCATAGTTATATTTAAAGGGCACTTGGATGAAAATCGACGAAAATTGTAAATGAGGTAAACCTATGTATATGGCCCCAATAGTAGCCAAGCAACATATTTTCTTGACAGTCAAAAGTGGGGTATGAAAAATATCAGGTTTATTCAGCAACTAAATTGTTAGTAAGTGACGTCATTTACTCAACCCTATTTTTGCTTTTAAACCAGAATATCTCAACAGCAAGTGGCTCCCAGGCTAAAATTTTCACTAATCTGATTTTCATAATCATAATTGAGTCATATTATCCTCAATTACTTCAGTTATTTGGACTTTCAAATTGGGGCGTTTTCATCCAAGTGCCTCTTTAAAGTTATTCCTACCTTAATACACCCCTTTCACTGAGTCCCAAGAGGAATTGTTTTGGGGGACTAAACAATGGATGCTTTTGCATAAGAAAAGACGAAATCAATACAAGGGGTCTGTTTGTTGTCGTTCACTTACGTTTTAACATTTTGACAGCGCATGGTACAACTTCATCTTCTCCCTTCTCCTTCAAGAATCCCTTGTACACCACACCAAACTGACCAGAGCCAAGTTCTTTATCAAGAACAAGTTTGTCACGTGGTATTTCTTTCCATCGCTGGGGAAGTTCTATGGTTTCCATGACATCATCTTCTTCGTTTATTTTTTTCTCTTTGATTAGAAGTTCTTTATGCTGATGAATTTAGGACAAACCTTGTTATATGTTTTTATAGCTTGCACATAATGCTTTCCCATTTCAGAACGCATCATCTAGGTTTTCCAGAGAAAAATCATCTGGAATTAAGTGTGAGAACTAACTCTACACGTCCAACAATCGAGCCTCACAATCAAGCAAAACAAAAAGATGGTTTTGCACCATCACGTGACGGCAGCCATGTTAGATGGCAGGAACAATACAATCGTTTTACATAAGAAAGAATTTTATTCCCAAGAGCAAAGGGATCTATTTACTGTTCTGCCATCTTACCACGGGCAGCCCAACCTTTATTATGGCCGTGGGCACGTTATGGTGCAAAGCCTTTACTTTACGCAGAATCGCGCACAGCCAAACCACCTACATTAGCGCGGTTTCTATGAGAAAAAACGTAACTTTAAATTTGATAAGAGGTCATCAAAAAGAAGGTAATAATCATATACTATATCCAAGTTCCTACCCGATTTTTGTCCATCATCTCACGACGCTTCTTATTCCGAAGACGCCGTCTTCGTAGATAGAAAAGCACGATGATAATAATAATAAGAACGATGATGAGGAGTGGAATGAACACTTTTGCAAATGTCTCCCAAAAAGCTGCAAACAGAAAAGAACAATTAAGTCAAAAAACTCAGACTTGTTTTGAAGGGATTAACAAAACTCGTGCCCAGATTGGTTTGGATTGGTTTACAGGGCCCAGTTGTTCAAAGCCTGATTAGTGCTAATCCTGGGTTAACTCTTAATAAGACCTATAGAGTTAATCCTGGATTAGCGCTAATCCAGCTTTGAACAACTCGGCCCAGAACTTTAATGACTGGATAGAATTTTGGTGACCCATTAAGCTCGATTTTAATTACCTTTAAGTAATGATTCAGTAATTGGTTTATATTTTCAGGTAATAAAAGTCTAATTTTTTAAGTCCAAATTTTTTAGGTAAAGAGGAGTATTAGCTACTCACAGTCTACTTACCAGATAAGGTTTGTGTTTCAACTACATTGCTAGGTAACCCTTCCCCCAGGTGATTGACGGCATGAGTCTGGATAGAATACCTGGTACCAGCCTCCAGATCTTCCAGGAGGTACCTGTTAACATGTTTACCATTCAATTGTATCTCCTGCCAAGAATTGCCGAACACTTTGTATTTGATGACGTAATGTTTGACGTCATAGTTGTCGTGAAAGAGAGGATGTTTCCATTCTATTGCCATTTGTCTTTTTTTGATGTTTACAGCAGTTAGGTTTCTTGGTGATGGAGGTTTTACTGATGATAATAAGATATAGTTAGTTTTCGACTGACTCTAAAGATAAGAACGGAATCTAAGGGTAGGTTAGCAGTAGTGCGCTCGCTTGTCATCTCTGGGATCTCGGGTTTCCTCCCTTTATTCCCACATCATATGCGATTAGAGTGTTTTTGATCTCTTTATTCAAGGGAAATTAAGAGTGGGTTAGCAGTAGTGCAATCGTCTCTCACCTCTGGTGTGTCGGGTTCCATTTTGTTATTATTTCTTTTCTCATTTCTCTGATTTTTGATCCCATTCACTTATTCTCTTTTCGTTTACTCGTACACCTTGGACCCATGAAAACCCAAGAATCAAATTCATACTAGTTGCTAATGATTCAGACAAGGATTTCAAACAATTATGATGATGATTTCAAAAAATTCTAATGATTTCAAAAAAATATATTTCAATCGCAGAATGGACCCCTTTCAAAATTATGCAAAGCTACTAACATGAAATACAAAAGAAATCACACTTTTTCTTGATGGAATCTGTGCAAGTTCTTTTGTATCTTCCTGTTAGCCTTCAAGAAGATGGGTTTTTCATCTTACCCAATGGTTTAACGGACTCAGGTTTAATCTTCAACGTGCCCACCACACCCTGAGTTTCCACGACTCTGCGCACCACGACATTTGCAATGCGCACTTTTGTATCCGGAGGAGGCTTGTCTTCAGGTTTCTGGACTTTTACTTTGAAAATGACACGAAATCGAACGGCCACACTTCCGTTTCTGTTCATAAAACGAATGTAAAATATAGAAAATATTATTTTTGATTTCAAAACTATTCATCTTTCATATGTTAGTTCGTTTGTTGGGTAGGGTCATTAGTCGGTCTATCAGGCTTATTCGGTCGTTTCGTTTCATTAAACTCACCTGAATCCTAAGACTTCAACTCTCTCGAACCCTGTTTCATTTATGTAGACTTTAGTCAGCTGAAAAATTAAAAATAGGCATGATTTTCATTTACACTCATTTATAGCACCACAAAAACAGCTACAGCAACAAACGAACAAATAAACAAACAAATAAACGAACAAACAAATGAACAAACAAACAAAACGAACAAACAAACAAACAAACAAACAGTACCAACAAAACAAACGAAAAAAGCAAAGAATAGATGCCATTTTTAAAGCATCCAATAATTACCTCTTCCACGAATATGGCTGATAAATTCCGGTATTTTTCTGAAGACGTATCCTTTAGTTCATCAGAGAATGTTTGATCTTGAAGAGTGACATCCATATCGATCTTGATCGGTACTGAAAACATATATCGAGATTTTCGTTACTCTTCATTTATCAGAATTTCCCACATCATATTCCATGGACGTTGGTCTTTGAGTATGGTCATTCTAGAGCATATATTTCTATTTGTCCTTTCTTAGTCACCATCAACAACAACAACAAATGAAAAAACAACAAACACACACATTTAGTTGCAATCAAAATGGACCTTGCCTTGGGCGTGATGATTCCCCATTTCAGAAACACGTGTCATTCCCTTGAGTATCATTTCTTTGTTTAACAGTTGAGCATGAGAATACACATGAGTATGTATACGACACAAACAACTAATCTTATTGATAAGAACAGGTTAATAATCTTATTCTCAAGTAAACGTGGTCTGAAATGGAAAAATATTATGATTCCGACTCAGAACCAATAACCGTTGCAGCAGTTTTCCCAGTGGAATACAAATCTTGTCCCACAAACAACTACACAGTATTTTAGCACGACAAGGATTACTAAGCAATTTACTCTTATATTTAAAGGACATTAAGCGATTGAAACAATCTAGGAATAATTTTCCGCGATCAGAAATTTAAACTCTGAGATATTCTAGCTAAATCGTTAACCTTGTGGGACATAGCAACCGTAACTAAGGAGTGTCGGAACCATGAATTAAGAGAATGCGCCAAAGTCCATAACTTACCATCAACGACGAGGCGTACATCAGCCTGGACCGATTTCTGCCTGTTTGTGGCCTCACAAGCATAAAATCCCGAATCATCAGTTGTCACAGATATGATAGTCAACTCTGCCACGACTACTTTTTTGTCGTCAGAAACTTTTTCTTTTGTCTGCAACTCCACACCATTCTTTAGCATTCTAACTGTTGGAGTGATTTCACTGGATGCAACGCATCTTATCGTCACGTTGCCTTCAGCGACCGCTGTAAAGTTTTCTCCCCCATTGATAATATCGAGAGAAGCTGAGAAAAATACGAAACAGGAAAATAGTTTGAATAAATTATAGCCAAAACTTTTTCTTTTCGACGATCTATCATGTTGCCTCTGTGCAAGGTGTTTCAGTTCGCTGGTTCGTTGTCCGCTAATCTTTCTGTCTGTCTGTCTACCTGCCTGCTTATCCGTGGGTCGGTCGGTCTGTCTGTCTGTCTGTCTGTCTGTCTGTCTGACTGACTGACTGACTGACTGACTGACTGACTGACTGACTGACTGACTGACTGACTGACTGACTGACTGACTGACTGACTGACTCGGGGGAGACTTTGCACTAGATGCAATACATCTTATGGCGGTTGTCCTTGAAAGTGTAATATTTTGTATCATAAAATAACTTCATAATCTCGCGTTCTTATTGGTTGAGAGCGCCTGCTTTATGAGAGCACACAGTTCGCGTAATTGTAATTTGTATTTTATAAAAGAAAAAAAATTTCTTGCTGTGCTGTGTGTTATAAAGCACTTGGGGATTGGCAGAACACTCAAGAAGTGTCGAAAAGCACTCTACTACGCGTCGTGTTTCCTAACACTTCTCTCGTGCCAACCCCCGCGTGCTTTTAAAAGTGTACACAGCACATCGCGTGCGTTTTCTATTTCTTCATGAATCATGAATGGCAAAGTATTACGTCCTAACTTCTGTTAATGATATTTGTACTTACTGATCGACATCAATTAAAGCTTCATCGAGTGTTATCTTGCCAACCCTGTTGGTTGCTGTACATTCGTAATACACAGCATCTTTGATACGCACGTCTGGGATAACTAGCTCAGCCTTCTTCTGATCAGCTAACATTATCCGTTCAGTTTTTCCTAGTAGTCTTTTCGTCCATTCAAAAGATGGTTCAGGATCTCCATACACATCACACTTTAGTCGAAGGGTTTGTCCTAGCTGTAGCATGACACCTTGGGGCAAATCAGCGTTTTTTGATGGTGGAACTATAAACAACCGAAGTCCAAGTTAACGTAATAGAGGGCGATGAATAGGTCTACGGATCGGCGTATTTCGCAAATAATCTAGTCCGGACCGGATTACAGATTCTGAAGTAACCTTTTAACGGATTAGCGGATCCTAAAGATACAGCGGATTGCGGATTTATTCCATTTTATGTTCAGTCGTTGCTTATCACAGAGTTCGGATCGCGGTTCTAAACCTTATTCAGAAATGTTTTATGTTTGTTTTGTCGGCCTGAGACAATAAATACAAGGCAATTGTCGAATTATTTGCAGATTAGGAACGACAGATTCGGGCATTACTTTAAACGGATCAACGGAATTGCATCCCTTATTTACACCCCCAGTAATAAGAATTTATCATTTCGCAACATTTTCATTCAAGTAATAATCCGATACGATAAATTATAGATTAAAAACCATGACGTCTTTAGGGCCCCGATTTAGAGGGGGAGGAGAGGGGCAGGGTAAATGGTACCCAACACCTCTGAGAGTAAAATCCTGAAGTTTTCACTCAAATATTTCCAAAAATAAAAGTCAAAGTTCAAAGATAAAAATTTACTCTCAATTTCCATGCATTAGTGGTAAACAAAATGGAATAAAGAAATAGTCACTACTGTCATCACTACCGACACCCAGTGTGGGGCAATTCAGCTGGTCCCTGAGGGAGAAGGGGGCTTATCGGTACCCAATATACTTTTAAAAACAAAAAACAAAAAATGGGTCCCTGTAATATTGTTAATTAGGGTATTGTAAACAGGAATTCAATATCTTCCTGTGTACAACCACATGAGTTTGTAATGACAATACTGTTTTGTTTGGGTGTCCCTGTTTTGTTTGGGTGTCCCTGTTTTGTTTAGGGTGTCCCTGTTTTGTTTGGGTGGCCCTGTTTTGTTTGGGTGGCCCTGTTTTGCTTGGGTGGCCCAGTGATCTGAAAAAGTGATGTAGAAATGACAACACTGCAAAACTGAGGTGTCACAAAAATTGATCAGCAATAAATAAATAGATGCCCATGATCAGGTACCCATAGGTTGGGTGGAGGATTCATGCTGGAAGGGAGAGGAGAGAGGGGAGGGAGGAGAGGGAGGGGAGGTAGGAGGGATAAGGTAGACAAAGGTGCCATTTTCCTAACATCAAATTTAGGCACAATAGCAGATCTATCTGCAAAAAATGAATTTTTATAGAGAAATCCATTTCCTATCCCCAATTATCTAAATGCCAATCCCTGTGATGAACCTAGGAATACTCCAATACTGGTACTATTTCCCATTTCCAGTGTCATCCTAAATATTATTTACATTATATAAAATCCCAGTATTTCAAATCCCATTAGCTGTCTTACCAAGTACAGTTAGTGATGCAGATTCTTCTGCTTTCCCAGCCTTGCTGCTTGCAATACATGTATACCTTCCTTCATATTCTTCAGTATTTTGTATGTTGTCAATCACAAGTTTGTTCCCAGTGTGTTTGGGAGTTGAACTACCGCTGAATCTCCATGATATCATGGGCTCAGGTACTCCAGTGGCATTACAATAAAAAGATGCTGTTTTCCCTTGTATGACAATCTGGTTTGTCGGTTTGTGTTGGATTTCTGGTTTAACTATCGGATAAATATAAATTAAATATTACGAGAAACAACAATACGAAAGACTACAGACAAGACTAAATAACTATAAGTTTGTTGCTCCCTTTCACCTTCTAGGGATAATATTAGCGATTCAGACCAAATTTTAACTGGCTGATACGTGTAAATTTAAGATTTTCGTCATTTCACGGTCTCGACGGCTGGCAGAGGCTCCATTTTTAAGACTCTCCTGACAACAGCATGCATCAATCATGGGCTGTAGGAGAATTTTGGGTATGTGATGAGGAGAATGCTTGTTAGTAGACGGAATAAATCACTAATTACTCACTTGGATCTCTCTGTCCATGTTATATTGATTGTTAGGTAAGTCTTTGATTAATAAACATAAATCAAATTGACTTTTTCCCGTCCTTTTTCTCTGCTTTTCCTTCGATAAAAGTCGCCATCTTTGTTATTGATGAGCCCGCAATATCTTATTAGGGAAGACCGCAGAAACGTCATTAACATAGGGAGCCCAGTTTAGTATTGTCTACTCCTTTACTAAAAAAATAATTCCAGCCCTTGAGCCCATTTTAATGACCAATGAAAAAGCCTAGATCCCCCAAAAAACTGGATATTGATTTATTTGAGTAATTACGATATTTCTGTATTGCTCAACAAAAATTAAAGCAAGGACGTACGGTTGCATCACAGATAGCGGAAATGAGATTCCTGATGCGTGGATGACCGACCATTCGAAATAAGAAGCACTCTATTACGCCCACCAACCGCATCCAATTACAGCCCCTACGCGTTCCTCAAGGGAGTCAGACTGCATGACGGTATATAAGAAGACCACCTTCCAATGTACACCATCGCATGATCAAGACTAGCAGTAGCAATCCAAACGTCGCGGTCCGTCCCAACTGCAACAATCGTGAGACAAATAAATAAGAATAATCTTTAACGATGTACGATACTTACACAAAACTTCTATTGTCCCTCTTGTAGTCTTGTTCAAGGTTCTACTATAAGCCTCACACGTGTAGTTGCCCGCCTTTTCGTAACTTACTCCAACGTCAGAAGCCGTGAGGAGCAATTCACTGTCAACTCGCCTAACGACTAGATTAACCACTGTTCGAATATCTTTGATTTGAGAAACAGGGACTTTTTCCTTGTACCAAGATAAGTTGGCCTGTGGATAACCAAGTACTTGACAATGAAGAGAAGAATTTTTCTGGCCAAGTGAAAGGATGTAAGGCTTTGGCGTTGAAATGAAAACATCGCGAAGAACTGATGAAACCAAAAAGGTATAAGTTTTTTAGAATATAATATTTTGCATTCGTTTGTGTATAGGAAAGCAAAGCAAAGCAAAGCAAAGCAAAGCAAAGCAAAGCAAAGCAAAGCAAAGCAAAGCAAAGCAAAGCAAAGCAAAGCAAAGCAAAGCAAAGCAAAGCAAAGCAAAGCAAAGCAAAACAAAGCAAAGCAAAGCAAAGCAAAGCAAAGCAAAGCAAAGCAAAGCAAAGCAAAGCAAAGCAAAGCAAAGCAAAGCAAAGCAAAGCAAAGCAAAGCAAAGCAAAGCAAAGCAAAGCAAAGCAAAGCAAAGCAAAGCAAAGCAAAGCAAAGCAAAGCAAAGCAAAGCAAAGCAAAGCAAAGCGAAGCAAAGCGAAGCGAAGCGAAGCGAAGCGAAGCGAAGCGAAGCGAAGCAAAGCAAAGCAAAGCAAAGCAAACAAGAAGAAAATATGGAAGTGAAAAAAGATAGAAATTGAAGGAAAGGAAAAAAGACTCAAAACAAATATATAGGAAAGGAACAGATTCTCTCGCGCATCTCAAAGATACGATACAATCAAATCAAATCAAATAAGGCATTACAAGTGAACTCAATACAACACAAAAACTGATCCAAACAAAAAGAAAGCGTCACAACTTAAAATCCCTAATACTCATTATTTGCTGCCACTACACAGAATACCACAATGCAAATTACAAGCGGCTGATATATTACTATTGAAGTATTCCACTTACATCTGATTGTCAAATACCCTGCCTCTGATATCGTGACGTTTATTTTATTCTGGATTCTACATTTGTAGTATCCTTCGTCATCTATCTCCAGGTTGGATATCCAAAGAACACCGACTCCACTAGTGCTCGTTCGTTGCGTTATGTTTGTTTTCATTCTATTGGAATGTTGCTTAAAGTCCAGGGCTTGTTCATTCTTAAGCCAGGTCAATACTGGGAACGGGTTGCCTTCAAATTCGCATCTTATTTCTACTGTGTTTTTCTCGTTGGCTGTAACGTTTACTGGAGAACGAACAATCTTCAAAAAAGTATCTGAAAAGAATAATATATTCTAGGGAATTGATTCTTTTGGGCATGTACGGTACTTGTCATAATCAACCATGGCCGCAGAATTATCATCATCTATTAGCTTCATCATCATCACCATCATCAATAAACAATGTTATCATCATCATCGTCCTCGTGTTATCCTCCTGCTATCGTCATGACATCGTTATGTCATTGTCGTTATCGTATGATCAATCATCATCGTCATCATTGCCATCATCATCATCACCATCATTACCTTCATCATCATCATCATCAACTGTACCATCATTATCATCACCAACATCATCATCACCATCTTCATGATCTATCATGTTAGTCCTCATCATCGTCATCGTCATCGACATATGATCACTATCACCATTATCATCATTATCATCATTATTATCATCATCCTGATCATAATCACCACCACCATTATCATCATCATTTTCATCATCATCACCAACATGTAAGTCATCATTATCATCATCATCTTAGGACTCACTTGGGACTTCTTTTATAACGTACAGATCATAGGAGTAATAAGATAGTTGCTTTTGGTCCAGTTTGCACATTTGTCTTTTCAGACAATCAGATGTCTGGGGCTTCAGGAAATTCGGTCCAGTTATGCAATCCGTTTGCTGCATGGCTTGCACACCAAAATGCTTTAAACCTCTTTTTCTGGCCAGTTCCAAACACGCGTCAAATATTGGAACATTGGGTCGCGCCACTTCCATGTAGTATGGTGGTGATCCGCATGAATGTACTTGATAATAGCAGCCAATATGACTGTACGCTGTGAAAGGTAACGCACCACAGTTAGCTTGAAGTCTTGGACAAAACTGGTCCAAAAAATCTAAATTAATAGACAAAACTTTCCAAATTTGCTAAATGAGAGCAATTCACCACTTGACAGAAAATTGAGAAGTAGTCCACAATGCACTTTCTAGTTCGCTGAATTATATTTTCCCGTTCAATCCTTTGCCGTCTCAGTTAGTAAACAAAGAGAATCATGCATATTCTATTATGAAATGTAGTTTGGAACAGGGACTGTAAGTCTGTGAATTTTGAGTGCGCTATTTTATGCTGTATAAAAAGAAAAATGAAAGGAAAACATTTTGCACTGGTTCTTGACGTTCAAAACACTCACTAAATTTATCACACGAATTAATGAGGTAACGTTTCCGTAGCGTGACAAATATTTTAGCACTGACGTCTTTCAAATGATTTATTGTCAACGCATAAGATACTCAAACAGAATTGATTCATCATAAATAATTGTTGATTGTTTTCAAGCTTCTAAAGTAACTGACCTGGTCTGCCTTGAGTTGGTTGAACCTCTTGTGGTGCACATAAGTCCAATATAGCGGACAGTGAAAATCAAAACAGTCTTGATAGCTGAACCAAAGGTCAAAGCCATTCCTCTAAGCATTAACATAAAATCGCTATTATTTTTCCACGAACTATAAAAACAACAATTCACAAATTGTCAGAACTTCGAATCATAGTAATAAAAAATTAGTGCAAAAATGTCTCACCTTGTTAAAACGAAATGCTTTTGTAAAGTAAGTCACAGAAATGCTTCATCCTAACTTCGAATTATAAATCTTGGTTCCAAGTTCAACGAACATGGATGGCTGGTCTAGCCAGTGAAACTTTGAAGATGTTTATTGTACTTCACAGCAAGAAACAGAAAGATCTTTCGTTAAAGCATTTAGTACATTCGGATGAACATCCCATTTGGTGGTTCTGGTGGCGAATGGCAAGTCACTCACTCCTGTAATACTCTTTGCTGCTTGCTTGTAAACTCTGTGTTAATTCCTTTGCTGCAGGCTTAGGAATTAATCAAATTTCTCAGACAGTGACTATTCCAAATCAGTAATCCTCAACGACTAAGCGACCGACTGACTTCCGCGCATGATACCCTTTGTACCCCTGCTATGTAAACAAAGTGTCATATTTTGTATATCTGCATGCAAAACAACTTTTTCTTGTCTAAACTAGTAATATACAAGAATACATAAAGAATATTCACGCTGAAGGATGGCGTTCGGAGCTCGTGGAAGTGTGTTAACTTACACGAACATTGTGACCTCAGCCCTCTATAAATATTATCTACTATATTTGGATTTGGAAACTCATCATAGATTTGTATGCATGGGAAGGGAGAGTGTTTTACATTTGAATTGGGATTCCTGTCACAGGTTTGCGTAGGGAAGGGTTGGGAAAAAGAGTCATGATTTATTCACGAGATCCAACACAGGAAGTACGATACAAGGAATCTAAAAGATTGCATTTAACTTTACGATATGGAATTTAAAAAAGTTTCTCTATGTGTGTATGTAATTTTTTACCACACGAAATAAGAGAGCAAATACGAAAGGGCAAAAAAGGATATTCATCATCGACAGGTCATATTAAGATGATGAAAGACGGAAGAAGGAAAACGAAAAAACTCCAACTGAAAACAGACTGATTCAATCGCCCTATTTCATTATGACGTCACATTAATGAAAACGATATTTCGTTTTAACACTACTGAAGAATCATGGTCGTTTGAGGGTGACATAACGTTGGCAAAAACACAAAGAAAACAAGGACTTAGAACTCAGTGATAGCTACCAAATACCGCGGTGACAGTATACATAAGATAAGGCTTATAAAATGTTTGAAAAACAAACATATCAATAGGCTTGGCTTCATTTGACTTCCACGACCATGATGCTTTGCAGATTGTTTTTCTTATTCAAATTTGTGTTCCCTCATGAGAATAATAAGACAGTTGGTGCTAATTAAATGAACGAAAAAAAGTGTGCAAGGGAGTCTGGTAGTAGAGGTCAATGACGCCATCACGCAAACGTCATATTCAGCTTCAGCATTGTAAAATTAGTTTTAGCAAATCCTTGAAGTGCGGACACAGGGTGCGATGTACATGTTGCATGCGTCGTTGTTTCTACATCTGCGACGTGACATCGCAAGCGTCTAACACCCAAAAGACAGCCTTTTCATGCAACATTGCAGGCGACTGTCGCATTGCATGTTTGTCGCTCCTTTATCATGTACTTCACCATATAACTATGGTGATCATCCTTATAGTGCATGAGACGAGTGATGGAAAAATTGAAAGAGTCTACCTGACATCAGGACATAGCCTAAATCAATTTAAGATTTTCAGAGAAAAACTGAGCCTTTATCAAAATTCATATGCTTGTACATCAGGGGGAAATAAATTGTACTTTGTGACTGTTTTTAGTATCTGATCGTTTAACAAGATAGGTTACCAACTGTCAGTGCTTTTGTTGTTCGATCGTTATAATGAATCCACTCATGAAAGCAAGCGCTGTACCTGGGAACGTGAAGAGGAATGGTCATTGGTCATTATTATGATGAATGTTGAGTTATTTTGTCCTACCACAAGGGTGGATCCAGGATTTTTTTGAGGGGTTGTGGGTCTAAAACCTACACTCTTTTTGAAGTCATACATACACTATACCAGCCGTAACACATACATGATGATAAAGGTTTTTTGCTGAGGCTAATCTTCTCCTCAGACTACTCCATAGTTTTTCTCTGGAACATAACTGGAATTCCTGTACGGAGAGACATTTTAATTTCGAAGGGAAAAAGCAAACTTACGTAAAATACTTCCATCCAGTTCTGACTTTGATTTTATCGACTTTCCAGAATTCAGTGAGGTGCAAATGCCAAACACTGATTCCACGAAGTTCTCCAAGATCCATTGGGGATTTAGCGACAAAGCCTTCCACGCTACCACTGCTGATGTCTCGCCTGCACCACACAATGAAAATGAAGTATTAATAGAAAATATATGGGAGGAGTGACATGCAAAGCTTACTAAGGGAATAGCGAAAGGGATAAGGAGGGTAAGCGAGGATAAATGGATTTAAGAAAGTATGAAGCAGGAAAGATATAAGAAGAAAAGGAGGAAGGAAGGAAGGAAGGAAGGAAGGAAGGAAGGAAGGAAGGAAGGAAGGAAAGATATTAATAAGGAGGGAGGGATGGAGGGGTGGAGGGATGGAGGGAAGGATGGATGGTGGGATGGAGGGATCATGGAGGGATATTTCCATTTAGCTAGTGATTAGGGATGAAATATCATTAACTTACTGGACTAGTTTAATTGTCCCTGTACTCCCTCTTGTCCCGGATAACATGATATAGATATGTGCATTGATTCCAGACAACCAAGTATAAGACGTGTGAATCGTTACCAAGTAGTGATACACTGTGGAGGACCAAATCCAAAATAGTTAGCAAGAACAATACAACACATTTCTGGTATAGAATACTGAGACGTTTTCGGCGTGGACGTAATGTTTTCCCATTTCAGACCACGTGTCATTTCCTTGTTAATGATTTTTTTGTTTGAGCCGCATCCATATTCGTATGTCTTCTCGTGTGCAACCGTTAGACAAAGAAATGATATTCTATGGAATAACAATTACGCTGAAATGGGAAAACATTACGCTCAAGGTAAGGGTAATTTTAAAATATACTTTCTGCTTTTTTACAACTCTACTCACCGCAAAATGGAGGTTGCGAAGCTGTGTACAAAAAGAATTCTCCATTTCCGATGTTTTTATTCATATCTGCATCATACCCTATGCGTGGGCACCCTGCGTCACAGCTTAGACAGTGTCCGCGATCAAATTCCTCTTTAGAAATACAGCGGTAGCTTCGCCAAGGGCATGCGGATCTGATAGTCTCAGTGAAGTAAAGGGCAGACCGAACGTGATGGCAAGGACCTTCATGATCAAAGATTGACTAGTATTAAGAATTGTCTTCAATCTTGATCTAAGTATGGATGCAAACTAGCTGAAGATATTGAGCTGCATTCCAACTAAGATTCCAATGAATCTTATTCCTAAGATTACTTTAATGGAAAACATTTAATAAGGAAAACGGATGAACATTAGGACTTGAACAGTAAAGAGGGAATAGCCCCTTTGCAGTTAGCGGTCACATGTCTGTAAAGGAGTGCAAATCATTATTATTATTTTAAATTGGTGATTCCCTTAATCTACTCGTAAAGAAATGAATTAAACGATGTGTGACCAGCTAGTGTGTTACGAAATGCATTTTTATTACGATCTCTCGAAACAGGTTGTAGAAATTGTGTTTGCTCTCCATTAAATTTCACCCATGGGAATCAAAATGTTCATTCATTGCTCTCAGTGAATTAATCAGCACGTGATTACTGAGCTGGAAAGGGGCTATTGAGATATTACCATCAAGAGTATTGCACCCATCTTGAAAATCTCCTCCGTTTGGATAAAAGTCTCTATGACCCTGTGAGGCTGAGATGCCAAACATGTAGCTGCTATGGATGATGTCAACAAACTTTGCGTCACTTGGATCAAGTCTCACGTTAATGTGAGTATTCTTGAAGGTAAGTGTCGCTGGATCCAAGCCTGAAATATATCGAAAATATATAAATGAATATGGGTCGAGGCCGCTTTAAATTTGATATACGAAAGCAAAAATGGGAGGACAGATTTTTCACTTCTGGAGTTGACTGGGACGTAGAAAGCTTAAGATGAAAAGCACTCCATTCATGCTCAAACACTCGATACAGCCGTTGACGTTGCGCGCTACCTTTGTTGCAGTAGACACAAGGTGCAATATACCTTCAACCTTCAAATTTTCCCAATACCCTGAAACAAGACTAACCTGTTATCCTATCGAGAAAATCTCCCTTAGCTCTTAACCTTCTTCCAACGAAACCCGCAATGTGCGCGCCCAAACTAAATCCAATAATATGTATCGGAGAATGATCAACTCCAGCTCTTCTGATCAGTTCCTTCACGGCCATTATAAAATGCGCTACCTGGGCTCCAATGAGCCGAGTGTTTCCCACGGCTTGGTGATAAGGAAATTTGGCACCTTTTATCCAATCGACGATGATAACGTTTTGTCGCTCTTTGCGAAGCAACTCGTCTTTCATTTTGATGCCCCACCAGCCTTTGACGTCCATGATACTTTCCTCCGCTGTGCGTTGAATAAAAATATAATCGAATCATAGTTGGACGATTAGACAAAAGTGGACAAGATGACCTTATATATCAAAGGTATGGAAATAATTAAAAGGTGTTTATTTGCAAGTGAGACTGGTTTATTCAATGACTACTGATTTTATTTAGTACCATTCCTCCAGACGCGAAGCTGAACGGTATGGCAGCGCGAAGACATTTGCAACTATGCCGGGTATTTCGGCCCCAACACTGTTTTCCCTGGATTTACAGACTGATCAGGAAGCTCGGCCGAAATGGCCTACGTAGTCGGCACCAAGACCGTATATGGTTAACTCCTTGCTATGACCACTAGCCTGGAGCTCGGAATTTTTTTCCGAGAAGAATTTGCTTGACGCGCAAAAAAAAATTCACATCTTTAATAAATAAATTTCCAAGCAACAAAACTGGGTTTCGTTTGACGTCATTTTCTGTCTCGTGCAGAATGCTTATCACCTGAATGGCAAGTTTTCAATAGATTTCTTTCTGGTTGACAGCGTATGGTGGTCAGTGTTTGACCATCATGTGGAGCAGATAATGAGATTAAAGGACTTTTATCAGCTGATCAAAACCCAGCAATAGGATTATAAACCGCTTTAGCATTGACACAGGTATCCCACAAGATTTTTACTTACAATCAAGTGCAGCAAATCCATGGATTACAATCTTTGTCGGTAGCTTTGGATCAAACCGTGTTTGTTCAAGCACCTCGAGCACCTTAATCGCCTCGAAATTCCTGATGGTTTGGTACTCAGGGGTCGAGCTCGTGTAGAGAAGAAGCTTTGTATCAATTTTCCATGGGGCTTGGGGTAGGGGGACCAGTGTGAGGTCAAATGGTGGGGCGGAAGTGAAGCATCCATAAGGCGAGTAACAAACACTACTCCCCGACGAATCAACTAAAAGGAAACAATAGTATTCTATATTAGATACGCAATTATGCTCCAAACGTAAATAGTGAGGTATGAGGAAAATGCGAGTCCTTTTACAGCTGGACCTATGTCTATAGAAGTGAAAATAACATTCATGGCTTTGCCTCAACCAAACTTAACCTGGAAAACCCGTAATCTTTCGAAAATTCTTTATCAGAAATGAAATAAATAAATAAATAAACTTGACATCGTATAGTAGCTTAAATCATAGGACCATATTCCACTCATAACTCAAAACCTTTCAAACAATTTCCGATTCTTAGAACTAATGACATTCATGCAACCTTCAACAGAACGGCTTGATAGCTTGAGGGTCACTTGAGGGAGCAGCAGTAAGGGGGACTCGCGATCGATGCCAAAGATATACGGGTTTAACTCGCGGATTTACGAAGACGGGTACAGCAGATTTACGGGTATTTTACCAAGACCTAAAGTTATTTTGGTATCGCAAACGGAGGTTAAAATATTCCTTAGATATACATGGCCACCATCAACGACATTCAAAACAAAACTGTGCGCAGGCTCGGAAATCAGGTGATGGATAACTCAGACGCTGACTTTGTCTTCGCTACATTTATGGAGGGAAAGACAGACAAAACTATGAATCACAAAATGGCTGAAAAGATAATCAACAGAATGCCGGCCGGTGACTACCGTTTGGAGTTGACATTCGTAAAGTACTTAGACGGTGAGTGGATAATAGAAAAGGGTCGTAATCCTATCAGAGCGTCTGGTAAGCAGAACCTGTTCGTTTTGAATAAGCACACACGACCGGGAGCACTTGAGGGAATAGACATGCTCTTCTACGAGGTCGCTTACCCGGTTACCGTGGTCATTTACGGTGCATACGAGATTAAGAAGCCGGACGTTAAGAAGTTGCGACCAATGCGACATCCTGGTAACTGCGTTGGGAAGCTGGTTAGGGAGTTTTTCGAGGATTCCTCTCGGGGTGGTAAGCTTACGCCAAAAAGAAGAGAAGCCATCAGGAAATGGGAGCATTCTACACGTAAAACTGGAGGCTCCATCGAAAACATCAAAAAGTTAGAAACTGCCTTAGAACGCCGCATACACGTGAAGGACATCACCGACGGTTTCATTTACGAAGGGACGAAAAAGTATGGAGGCCGGGGAGCGCCTATTGTTATCTATCAACACAACGCGCACGCATGGAGAGAACTTAGGTTTCCAAGAAAGAAGGAGACAAAGGTCTACAAGGGGTCACCACTCATAGATTTGATCCACGAGAATTCCATATGGCTAATGGATTCGGAAGGAAATCAATTCATGACGCAAGACGGCACTCTTTACCGGCCCGAGAGCGAACACCAGCGCATCCAAAGCGCCTGCGAAACCCTTGGTGAGGACTTTTCAGATGAGGTCCTTAGCTCCCGCAGTTTGGACTTCCTGGCCGCAAAGAAAAGAAACGGCTGGAAACCCACCCCAAAAGAATTCGGAGACATAGCCAAAGCCTGTGTAGAACACGGCCATGGAGGTCTGTGGAACATGGAGTACGACGAAGATCAATACGTATCCCTGGATATGAAACATTGCTACCCTGCCAGTTTTAAAGGCCTTGGGGATTGTAAGGAGTATTACGATAGATACGGGCATCCCGACTCACAATTCTTTCGTGTCGCGTTAGACTGTAAATACGACGCACCAGCAACAGGATTCGTCAGACTAACCACATGGGAGTTGGCAGAAGACTTACATCCAATAATTTACGCGTGGTACGGGAAACATCTACAGGAGAAAGAATGGATCCCCGTGCCCCTGCTGAAGTTTCTCGAAGAGCGTAAACTCCTCACATACACAGCGCATGAAGCCATACTTTGCCATAGCGCCTTCACACAATGGCTCCCAGAGCACAACCCCACAGCGCGGGTTGTCATAGGAAAGTTCACACAGGGCGCTAAGGAAGGAGAAAAACACATGCAACGGCGTTTGATAACAGACGACGGTGAGTTGAGCTTCTTAATAAAACGCGCGCATGAGCAAGGAACCATGGTGTCCGTAGAGAAGTGGAATTATTTCATAGAAGGCCAAGGGGAACGGCAATGGAATGCGCTGTGTTATTACCAAGATCATCGCCCGCAATATTACCATCTTCGGGCCAGCATGTTAGCATATGCGCACATTAATCTATTGTCAATGCTGTTGCGGTTTGACAAAGAGGATATCCCACGCGTAGCCACGGATTCTTTGTATGTAAAGCTAGAAGTGTTAGAAAAGATGCAGGAATTCTATACAGAGGACGAACTTGCAGAGAGCGGTCAATGGCGCGTCAAAGACGAAGAAATAAAGGCCTGGAGAGAACGCGTAGAATACCACGGGGAACACACACATGGTTCAATAACGCCCACTGTGGAGCCTTTACCGTCGGTTGCCAATCCAATATCTTACAAACGCTTCTCTTACCTCTACGGAACCGGTGGCAGTGGTAAAACTACGCGTGTCTTGAAACTATTTCCAAAGATAAAGGTGTTAACACCAACGCATCGTCTGGAGCGAGAATTAGCGGAGATGGGTTACGATGCGCAGACGTACCACAGCTTCTTCCGCTGGAATGGTCAAAAGTGGGTACCAGAAGCCATCCACGACATACCCCCGGTGATACTTTGGGATGAGATTTGCACCGTTCCTTTAGAAATCCTGCAGGAGTTCGTAGAATTCCTCCGTGGAAAGTGTCAAGTGATATTCGCCGGAGATCCTTGCCAGCCTCCTCCAATAACCGGAGAGATGCCCCATAAATGGTTAAAAGAAATGGTAGACCACTCCGAAGAAATTAACACCGACTACCGCAGTAAGGATCAAGTAAGAAACCTAAAGGCGGAACTTCGTGGCCGCAGCGATGCCGAACAAAACAAGATACTTCGCAAACGTGTACGAGCAAAGAAATACGAGGAATTCCTTCACGCGTGGCATCCAAAGGATTTGGTGTTGAGCAGCAAGCGCGCAGCACAATCACGCATACAGAAAGACCTGCTGAATATACACCGCGAGCGATTCCCTACATATCCCGTGCCCGTCTGCTATAAACCCCACGACACCCGAATGCAAAAAAGAGACGTATGGGTGCCAGGCACCGACATCCAACTGCAGAATGCCGTAACTCACGATAAAGCCTGGGTGCCCATAGAAAAAGTAGAAAGAATTACCTCACACCCCGATTGGCGCTTAGGTTATTGTATGACAGTCCATAGCGCGCAGGGACTTACCATAAAAGAAACCTTATGGGTCATAGACCAGCGGCTGTGTTGGAGCAACCTTATCTACACCGCCGTAAGTCGTGTGGAGTATGCCAAACAGTTAAAAAGGGCCTGGGGGCCACAAATGCGTTACGACCGCACCCCAGAAGACGTAGCCAAAGAGAACATTGCTAAGAAACTCCTTCGCTACAAGCGCCACGACGAAGAAAAGAGCAAAGATCCCCGCTATGCGGGGATAAAGTTTGACCTATGCGTGGACGACGTCTATAAGAAAGGCGCCCGCTGCGCAAAGTGTAACATACCTCTACTATGGAGGTTTGACCCGAATGACGATCAACAGTTCTCCGTGGATCGTATCAACAACAAGCGCGGCCATTGCAGAGGCAACGTAAGACTGACATGCCTAGAGTGTAATCGTGCGCGTGGAGCAGCACTACTTTGAGTCTTTGGGGACTATGAGCAGCTCTTCCTTGACAAATCCACGACTTGGGCCATTTAGGTAATACAACACGGGTTGCCCTTCCTTGGTGACGGACTTCGAAATCTCATACGTTTCCAAAGACCAGTTAGGATCCGTGGCTCTCTTACTGCCACCTTCGAGTTCCCCCGGCTGATAGAGGTATCTGACCACTATGTCGCGGGGTAGCTTTTTTTCCTTCAGTCCGACCGCCCTCGAACTTCTGACGTAGGACTTGTGTTCCACGTGTTTCTTTTTTATGGCATCCCTGGGTTTCATTCCCGTAGCCCTGGCCGCCTCGTTGTTCAAAGCCGCGACGACCTGGGGGAGCCTCTGAGTCCATTCCCTGTTGCGTTTGGAGGGATCTTCCAGCTCTTTCCAATACTGGTACCCAAAGAGACGCTCGGCCAGGGTCTTATTGAATCTTTCGACGATGCTCTGACCCCTGTGGTACTCTGCCTCGGCTCTCCTAATTTTAGTGCTGTGGTCTTTCAGGGTTTTGGTAACCACGCCCATGAACTCCGTCCCCGCATCCACTTGCAGCAGCTTAGGCCATTTCAAGACGCGCTTATAAATCCTACCTAGGGCTTCTGCGACTTCCCCAGAATCCTTGCTGGTTATGGGTTCGGCGTCCTTGTATCTGCTTGCGATATCAACTACGGTCAAAGCGTACCTATAGGTCTTTTTTCTCACCTTGTCGTGCGGTAAGAAAAGCAAGTCCGCCTGATGAACTTCATTAGGGGTATTTACGGTAAAGCTGGGCCTGGGAATGTACTTAGGCACGGGAAGATAAACCTGCCAGAGGGTTTGTTTTCTTAGCCAGTTCTTAGCCGTTTCATCTGATACCCTGGCCGCGGTCGCGAGTTTCTTGATGGCCGACGCTCCTTTCCAATAGCCTTCAGGCCCATAGTAAATCCTTTTAAGTTTGTCCTCTACGCGGCCCATTATATGAATAGAATCGCGCTTCGCTTGATTCAAGCGAAGGATAGGACAAGATTGATCTTACGTCCGTTAAAATCCACCGTCTTTCCGTCCACTTTGATGGTGATGTTTATGCTTTCTACCAAATTAGACAAGTCATAGCTCAAAGAAATGGGAGTGTATTCTACTGGGTCAAATGGATTACCTTTGGGCAGAAACTTGGACATAAGAGAAGACTTTTCTCCATTGTTGTAACTATGGACCAAGTCGCAATAGACTTCGTAAGAGGATGCGACTTTCCATTTCACAGGTATGGCTGTGTCGGTAATTGTCTTGCCCGAGGCACATAATAAAGATCCCAATGGGTCAGACTTTCCAAAAGTTACTGAATAGTTTGGCATATTATGTTTGAAGGTCATTTCGTGCGGCAATCCTGTGGTGAGCGTATAACCGTGTTTTGCTAATTCCTTAGCAAGGGTGATTGGTGTGTAATGTCCATCGGGCAGCAATACGCCTTGATAATTGCCGCCGCCTTTATGCTCAGTGACCAAGGCATTGACTAAATTATACCAAGAATTGTACAAAGAGCAACTAACCAGCCTAACCTTATGGGCTTTAATGGGGGGATTCAAATAAGTGGTAAAGTCATTCTTGTCGCTTTCCAAAAAGACGATCATATATTTCAGGAAACACAGTTCCCTTCGTTAGAGCAGATACCCCAAAGCTACGCCTCCGGCCAGCCCTGCGACTCCTACGAAGACCAACTCATTGTCTTTTTGTTTCTTAGAAGGCTGATAGTAATTCTTAAACTGAGGCCTTTTTAACCCCGTTAATGCCGCGGGGTGTGCTTGCGCATAGAGCTTAAAGGCGTAGTCTGTATTTTCGAAGTTTTTATTCGCCTGCATTTGGTCTTGGTAGTTCTTGTCCAACCAATCCCTGTAAGCTTGTCTTTTTTGATTCCAAGCTGCCACGTCTCGCTGATATTTCTCCAGCGCTAAATCATGCCTTTTCCTTTCGGCGGCCAAATCTCCGCTGCGATCACCTCTAACTAATCTATCCAAATACTGACCACCATAATTAGCTCCAGTGAATGCTAAAGCTGCAATAACTCCACCTGCGACCACGCTAGCCATTTATATTAGACGGAAGCAAAGCTTACGTCGTCGGCAGGTACTTTTCCTTCCGTAGGTAATCCTTTACCATGATAGCTCCGCCTACGGCAGCGGTCATCTTGGCAAAGTTAGCGAAGCTCTTGCTTGGGTCTTCAGTAAAGTCTTCTTTGAGCACTTTCTTACCAACCCAACCAATACCCGCAACAATGGAAGTAATGATAGCTGCTTCTTCAACAGTTTTCAATAACGCGGTTGACATTATATTACAAAGCGAGAAGGAAAATCTAGGTCGCCACGGCACGTGGTGATGAATCTACTCCATTTCAGGGATCTTACTTTTTCTAACAGCCGGTTCCACAGGTGCGTGATATGTTGGTGGTTCTACTTTTGGCTTCGTAGCCCGCCATTGTAAGTAAAGGCTGCCTGCTGCTATAGCAACTCCTAACGCGCCAATGACGTACCCAGGATTAATAAAGGATTCCTCTTCTTTTTCCTCCACCTTTTCCTCTTTCTTTGCTTTGTTCTTCCTATTCATCTCCGCGAGCTTCTTCCCCGCGGCAACTCTGCCTGGAGATTTAGCCTTGGTAATCTTCTGCTCCTCTTGGGGCTGCTCTACCTTCGACTCTGGTTCCATTTATATCTAAGGACTTGAAGGACTTGATAAGTAACTTAAGGTAACCTGAGCAAGTACTTGAGAAGTACTTGAGAAGGACTTGATAAGTACTTGAGAATGACTTAAGTAAGTACTTAAGGACGACTTGACTAAGTACTTGAGGCGACCTGGGTAATTCCTGAGGACGACTTGACTAAGTGATCAGGTACCTCAGCAAGTGCCGCCTGGAAGACCTTTTCGACTTCTCTGTCCTTCTTGAAGTCCTTCCAAGACACCAGTACCTCCTTCAAGTCGACATGCTGAGCTACGTGAAGTGCCGCAGAGGCGACTGCCATTAACTTACCGCACTTCAAAGACAACCACCCGCAGGTTATCTTAAGTTCTTGGGCGATGACATAGTCCTCGCTTATGTCCTTCCGCAGTTGCTCCACGTCGTCTATGGGCAGCGCAAGTCCGAGAAGCTTGGTGGCCAGCTTAATGGCTGAGTCTGCTACGGCGTCCGTGGTCTTACTTGCAAGGGCGGCCTCGTACCTCTTATGGAACTTCTTAACTTCCTCTTCTGACAACTTATTAACTTGCTCATGGGTAAGTTCCTTGCCTATCATTTCTTTACACTTCCCCGAAGACACAAGGATGTTAAGTTGTTCCTTAAGGTTACTTTCGTCTAACTGCGCGGGGACTTCATCTAAGAGCTGCTCAATGTCCATATATGTTAATGGAATACGGAAACCTCAAAGAGAAGATCATTTTGGAATGTTGGTGCGTTTTTAAATGCCGCATGTATTCGTGTAACTGTTCCTTGGATATCTCACCGCCGTAGTCGCTTAAGATGGTTTCCAGGTCAGACTTACTTGGAGTATAAAATACTACGAGAGAGCCTATGTTTTCCCTGAAGGGCTTAGAGACGCTGGTAAGCTGCTGCGAGAGCAACCAAACGCTGATATTGTCGTGTCTACCGCTGAAGGCGAGCTTAACGAGCTCGGAGGTGCGCTTTTTTACGTCGTCCCCGCAGGCGATGTCATCCAGTATAAGGAGCGTCTGCGTATCTTTAGGGAATTGCTTATGCCAGAACTTCAAATGGCTGGATAACTCGTTAGGGTCTAAGATATCTACGAAGAAGTCGTCATCTTTCACTCCTATGCCCGTCCAGGTGCGGTTATTCACGTAGGTGGGGCATAATAGCACGATATAGTCGAAGCGGTATCTAAAGGGTCCTAATAGCTGCTCCACGACGAACTGCGTTTTGCCGCAGCCGGTGGGTCCTACTATCAGGGCATTGCAGGGAATATGGTTCGGATCCATTATATATACGATGGACCCAGTGGACGCAGTAAGAAGGATTGCCGGCGACGCAAAGGTTAAAAGAGACACCATAGAAATGCAAAGGGAGGAGATCGATCGGTTAAAGGAGCGCGTGCAGGAATTGTACGATGAAATGTGCGGTCTGAAGCGTGCAGAACGGTTTGGCGCGCTGATAACGATGGCAACGTGGGCTAAAGAAAGCGTTAAGGACTTTATGCGATATCCCCTGTAGAATGTCGACGTTTAGGTTAAATCTTTGTTAAGTATATGCTATTTAAAAAGTGTCTTAGAATGTTTACAATAAGGTTAAATCTTTGTTAAGTCGCCCATAAGCTATTCCAAAGAATGCCTCAGAATGTTGACGTTTAGGTTAAATCTTTGTTAAGTATATGTGGAAACTATTCCAAAGAATGCCTCAAAATGTTGACGTTTAGGTTAAATCTTTGTTAAGTATATGTGGAAACTATTCCAAAGAATGCCTCAGAATGTTGACGTTTAGGTTAAATCTTTGTTAAGTATATGTGGAAACTATTTAAAAAGTGTCTCAGAATGTTGACAATAAGGTTAAATCTTTGTTAAGTATATGTGGAAACTATTTAAAAAGTGTCTCAGAATGTTGACAATAAGGTTAAATCTTTGTTAAGGATGTTAAATGGAGGCTAAGATACTGTTAAGTATATATGGACTGTTTGATGTGTAAAAAGGTGTTCAGCACCAAACAAAGACTGCAATACCATATTCGGCATGGAGTTTGCACGAAGAAGCCAATTAGTAAGGTTTGTAAGGATTGCGGTAAGGAATTCAGCACCGTTCAAAAGATGCAACAACATCAGGATAAACGCATTTGTGGGCTTTGTAAGGACTGTAATAAGGAATTCCACAACCCCTTCGAAATGCAGCAGCATCTGAAAAGGGGCGTCTGTAATCGAACCAGACAGTGTAGTTTCTGTAATAAGATACTTAGTAGTCGTCAACGTTTACAGACGCACCGGAGAACGCATGATTATAGGTTTCTCTCCCGCGCTTACGACTTGGAAGGCGTGGATTGCTACCAATGTGCGGATTTGATGTGTCGCTGCCCGCATAAAGAGGATTACTTAAGGAATCGCATAGATTACCATAAGAAGATAGTCCGTACTTTCCCCTCTTTTGAACGCGCCGAAGGCGTTCCGTGGACTAAAAGGGAGTATTGGAGGCAGGAGTGCGATCGTTGTGGTTGTGTTAGAGAAGAGGAACATATCTTCAACTGTCTTAACAAAGATTTAACCTAAACGTCAACATTCTGAGACACTTTTGAAATAGTTTCCGGGGTGTCTTAACAAAGATTTAACCTAAACGTCAACATTCTGAGACACTTTTGAAATAGTTTCCGGGGTGTCTTAACAAAGATTTAACCTTATTGTTAACATTCTGAGACACTTTTGAAATAGTTTCCGGGGTGTCTTAACAAAGATTTAACCTTATTGTTAACATTCTGAGACACTTTTGAAATAGTTTCCGGGGTGTCTTAACAAAGATTTAACCTTATTGTCAACATTCTGAGACACTTTTGAAATAGTTTCCACACATACTTAACAAAGATTTAACCTTATTGTTAACATTCTGAGACACTTTTGAAATAGCATTTCTTGGGGCCTTTAATAGTAAGGTAGGGTTTGCGCAAAGAGTCTCAAATCCCATCCTTATTTTTATTTATTATTATTAAGGATAATGAATAATAATAAATAAAAAAAAGGACCCCTTTTAAAGGTATATGCTAGCCTACGCAGCTGCCTTTCTGGGAGGCATTCTAATTACCCTTTCAATATATGGACTGTATTACTTGCGAACTACCTGCCGACTGCATTACCCCTCGTAAGCCGCCGCGTAAAAAATACACCTGCCTTCATTGCGACAGGGTATTCTCCGAAGAATCCTTTGTGGGGCATTGGTGCTCCGCGGATCCTAAAGCGCAGCGGACTTTAGCAGACGCGCTTAACTACAAAGAGGAGATGGAGTGACTCTTCTTTCAATGTCAAACTTCCATCGGCCATTTACCTTACCATAGCTGCGTAAGTGGGTGAATTCCTCGCCCTGAATTACGTACCGCACGCAATCCGGCGCCCAAAGGGAATATTCCTTGCCTTCTAAGTCTTTGAGGACTAACCGTAAACGGTCGATGTCTTCGAAGACGACGTAATTTTTTATTTCGTATGCTTTACCGTGGACAAGATCACGCCAATGAATTAAGTTGAGCTTCATTATACCTATGGAATATCTTTAGGTGCGTTTTCAAAGTGTCGTAGGATTTGAACCGCTTTACACAGCCCTTACAGGGAATACGAATGCCATCCGCGTAATCCATGAGGGCACGACAGATAATGTCGTAATCGTTGCTAACCATAGTTAGGTAACCATTTACATCAAGCTGCGCAATTTTTTTGGATTGCTTTGCGGACAAGACACCGTTTCCTTTTGGGGTTTTCAACTCAATACACAACCCGCGGTATTTCTTATGCGCATTTAGGATTAAAAGGTCGGGTTGACCGGCTTGGTAGCCTTTTCGCCAGCAGGTTATTCGCTTGCTGTCTGAATCTTGAAGTTCGCCAAGACCCGGCGCTATGATGAAATCGGGGTAAAACCTACGTATGTAGTCGACTACCTTCGCGTGTAGGTCGGCTTCATTTTCGATCTTGAATACTAACTTGTTTGGGCCGCCAAACTGCCTTTCTATTGCATATTTACCCGTTTTCCTTAGCGCGGGTAGGACTTCTTCGAAGACCCAATCACGAAACTCCACAGCTTTGGGTAGTTTGGAGCTAAATGTCAGTTCGTACAGACCAGGTTCGGATATAAACACGGCATTTGGTTGCGTAGTAAAGGAGCGGTGATTCGCAGCCCCTTGTAGATCAGCCCATTTTTTCTGGTATTTCTCAGATACGTGTGCTCTAATCGCATCTCTAGGGCGCTCATAGCCCAACGCCAAAGCCACCTCCTTTGCTTTGAAGTACAAAGTTTCGCCTTGCACTATGCATTGCAGTTTGGTTTCGTTGTTTTCAAATACGCGAAGCATATTATACGTAAGGGATATTTTTTATCCTTTCGCTTGGCTCAAGGAACGCGAGCCTAGTAGGCAACGCTCTTTAGCTGATTCATTTCTACGCTCAGTTGCGCGTCAGACACGACGAAGACGTAGCAGTTTATTTTATCACCGTCGCCCGCGGAGGCATTCTTGGTGCGTTTGATTTCCAATGTTATGCCATCCTGCGTATTTACTAGACGGAGGCCTTGACCATGTAGGTCTTCGTCGTTAATGGTGCGCATGTCAATCCACAGCGCATACTTATCATTAAAGAATTCCTCGGGGCTAATTTGGTCTCCAAACTTGCGCATGGCCTCTCTGTACACGTCTGCGGGCTTTATCCCCTGGGAGTAGACCTTGTTTGGAACGCCGTTTATGTTGACCCCCACGTTAGTAATGTTGGGGTTGTGAAAGGCCTCGGAGTCGCGCTTACCAGCCTCATAGGGCTTAGCAAACACCAGCATCAACCCCGTAAGACTTCTTCGGGGGAGGTTAATGCTTTGGTTGATAACCTCATCCGTCTTATCCAGGAAGCTGAACGTCTTATACATCACTACGTGGTCGTAAAGGAATGCCTTGCCGGAGCTGTATTCCATGCCCGCGCTACGGGCCAGCTCTTCGCTGTACACCGTTTCGTACTGTAATTCTAGATTAGTGATAGAGTATGGGGTTGTCGTGGTAAGTGCACTGCTTAGCCCACCAATGATGTTATTAGCATCTGCTAAAGTTACTTCAAACTGCAGTTCGGATAACTGTCTTGGGTAATAGACACCGTGATTCGTAATCACTTCAAAGTCTAATGGTATGACATACTTGCTACCATAGGCGGTCTTTATTCGCTTTGCGTCTGCCACTGCGGTTTCTCCGCTGCCGTCAGTAGGTTGCGTTTTCGTAGGTGTGCGGACCTTACGCAGGATAACACTACCAATTCCTTGTTCTATCCTTTGCGCGCGGTCAAAGGCTGTCAACCATAGATCCTTATAGGTGGTATACAGATCGTACCTATTTAAGTCCAGCAAGGATTCCCCAGCAAACTTGATTCTCATCTTAGAAACGATGTTGCGACCCACGTTGTTAACGATAATCCTTTCATCTGTGGGGCTTTACTGTACCGCTAGGTCGAACCTTAAAGCCAAGGTGCCAGGAACCAATACTAGGTTATCCGTTAGGCGGGGCACGCCTACGTACAGCGTCTCCCCTGGCTTTGCGCTAGAAGGTGTGAATGTGACCCGGTGAAAGGTGCGTTCTGCTTTCAGCCCGCCAACCTGCTTAGGTAATACGTTGGGATTTAACTTTGAGCTTATCATATATAATGGAAGTAGAAGGAACAGACCCCGACTTCGATCCCACCACTGAGGAAGGTCAGGCTGACATTAACGACGGTGATGAAGAACCGCTGCTTCCCACCCAACAAGTCGACGATTCCCTAAGGGATAGGATTGCAAAGGCCCTAAGACATCCCAAAGCACGCGAGTACACGTTTCCGCGTGAGCACATAGAGCTTCAAAACATGGGCGAGCCGGAAGCTGCCGCGCGGGAAACCGTAGAGTGGGCAACGCAAGAGCTAAGGCAACGTTATTCCCACTTTGATGCTGACGACGTAAAACTCACAGAACGCGGAAACAAAGTTCTCATAAGCGTTCAAGACCTAAGATTTCCTGACAAAGACCGCTGGACGAAACCACAACCCCTCTTTGATGAGAATGGTGACGTTAGGGGTGACGTCTCAAGATTAAAAGGCTTCCAGCGTGCCACTAGAAGCATGTTAGAAAGGTTGGAAACCCTGAATGAAAAGGTCGCGCTAGAAAAGCGCGTCGAGGGACTACAAGAAACGTTGGAAGAAAGGGAAGCAGATTATATGCGACAAAACCGACTACTCCTCGATGCTCAAAAGAGAGAACTTAACGATAAAAACCAAAGAATAATAGAACTTAGAGAACAAACAGACAAAGCCCTACGCGATAGGGACCAAGCCCAAAAGGCCTTCGAACTTGCCCTGCAAGACCTAGACATAAGCAAGGAAGAAGCTAAGAACTTACGTACCACCATAGCTGGCTCTTTAGAGGAACGGCGGCGGTTGGTTGCCGAAATTAACACTAAGGAAGAACAAATCCGGCAAAGAGATCAGGCCATCGAAGACCTGGAGGGACAAATAGAGCGGCAGCAGGAAATAATCAATGACCAAACTCGTCCCGAAGAGGAAAGGGAAGCAGCTCAAAGGGAAGTGGAGGCCCTTCAGGAAAGAGTCGCGGAATTACAAGCGCAAAAGGAAAACCTGGAAAAAGAGCTGGGGCTTACCACCAAGGAAAAGGTAAAAAGAGCTCTGGTGAAGTATGGTATTCCGCTGGCGTTTGCGGTTGCTATTAGTACCGTAGTAGGAGTCATCCTATCCACGCTTAAGGCTACAGGCGCGGGCGTAAGCAAGTTAGGTAAGGGACTAACGGACTTGGGAAAAAAGATGGCAGCCGGTCTTCCTGGGCTGCTGGGTAGCGTCCTTAGCCTGGTACTTAGGACCGGCGGAGAACTGTTGAAGTTCGTGGGGAATAACATTTGGATCTTGGTCGTCGCTATTGGAGTGGTACTCCTGAAGAAGATGAAGGGTTAATCTTATCCTTATGTATTATGTCGGGCTTATCGTTGTCGGGCGTCCGAGGCGTCCTCGACTGAGGATAAGTAAAGATAGTATTCGCGCCGCCTTGATAATGCGGAACTAGCGGCAGCACGCTCATAGTACTAATGGTCTTATGATGCCAGGTCCTGTCGGGGGTGTTAGCGTATCCGTCCGTGCTATTTATGAAAGCATAATAACCAAGATTGCTACTACCGTCAGGGTAAATCTGTAACTTAGCATACTTACAATTGACTACCATTTGAAACGTAGCCACGTAAAACGCCTCATTACTAAATGGATATGGCTGCGCTGAGAAATGAGTAGGACTTCGATAGTTGGTCGATGCCCTATAAGGGGCTAAAGGCTCATCGTTCTCGTCAACCAACCTAAACCCTATGATTCCCGCCCGCCCCGAGGTAACGATAATACTACAAACGATCAACGCAAGACCTCCAACTTCAACCCACATCCCAATATCGAGCCAGGTGTGATCAGTATACCGCTCATCCCTTAAGTAATAAGCGTAATGGGCTTCCTTCCAATGTGGATTCATATATTAAAGGCTAAGCACCGTAAGAGTGCTTATGGTCTTGTGGTTATAGGTCGTATCCCTTTGATTTTCTATGCTATTTACGCAAACGCTCCCGGTGTCGTCTACGCGTATTTGCAGCTTTACCTTCCCATGGCAATCAGCAACCATGTGAAAAGTCCAAGTCGTAAGATTCTCAGCGCTATTCGTTGGCGGCTCTGTGGAAAAATGAACTGGCTCCCTGTTGTTTGTCTTCGCGCGCATAGGCTGCAGTATGCCATTCTCATCCAGGAACCTAAAGCCCACGTTGGCATGGCTGCTCGCGCCAATGCAAATACTACAAAGGATCAATTTCTTTCCTGAGTAGTTCAAATCCACGGACATACCCGTGACATCAACCCAAGACGCCTGGGTGTATTTTTTCTCGCCTGTGTAAGTCGTATAGACACAATCTACTCCAGCTACGTAGGGGTTGTTCATCGCCATATATAATAGCTCAGACCAATGCTTGCAGCTACTAAGCCGGCTTTTAGTAAGTTATGGTCATATTCCTCACGTATCGCAGGCAGGACCTTCTTCTTTACGTTCTTTGGTGTGGGCTTTTCTATGTGCTCCTTCTTAGGCTTCTCCACGAAATGGGGGATGCTCCTAAGAGTGTCAGAGTTCACGTCATTCACCCCAAACTTCATGTCCTTGGTAGCTCGCTGCAGCTTATTGTTGTAACCCACGACGGAATTGGCGTTGATAACCAAATTACTTGGCATCAACCAACAACCAGGCGACAAAGCGTAATCCAGTCGCACTTTAGACTGCTGCACTGCAAGTTGATATCTCTGCACCGACTTAGAGATCTCATTCTCAATAACAGCGCTTTCGAAGAGGACAAGGAATACTTGTTGCGTTTCCTGTGACGCACCACTGGCATCTACGATGGGGCTGCGAGTGCTAACTTGTGCTCCTAGAATGCAGTAAACAAAGGCTTCAATGCTGCGGTTAATCCTTGCTAGGTTTTTCAGTCCAATGCCCTTTGCGGCAAAGAAAGGCGCCCAAGGATATTTCTCTTTGCTTTCTATGAAGTAAATCAAGTCACCTTTTGACGCTTTACCCCCTAAGTCGGAGAATTCCCATCTGCTAGGATACCCCATACCCGGAGTTTCTATGCTGGCGCCAACATACGAAGCATAGGTGTAAGTCTCTCCTAAACCATGGGCGGCACCCTCTTTGTTGCGAAAATCAGGGTTGGTAAGCTTAAACTCATTCCTTAATCGCTCCCATGCGACTTTGTCATATTTGTTATCCTTCGGGTTAAAGATAGTGTCACTAGGAAGCGGTGCTCCTAACTCAAACAATATCCTACGAATAGTAAAAGCAACATGAAATCGCAGGAAAGGAATATGGAACATGTCCGCGGCTATACCGCATCCTTTAGTAGCAGCCCAGACAGCAAAGTTTAACTGCTGCGGCCAATACCGCATGTTGGGACCTGATAACCATTCTCTGGATTCTTTCCCTGAGGTATGTTTCATGGCAGTTTCTCTAAAGATGTCTCTGACTTTTATTTTGAAAGTCGTAGAACCCACGGGGATTTCTAAGGAGGTAACCATCTTAGCAAAGTCATTTGCGCCGCCTTTGTTATCGTAAAATGGGTAATCCTCCGTTGCCGGTAATAAATTCTCTGGAAAATTAGGCTGCCTTTCTTTATGCTCGGGTTTTGGGTTCTTTGGCTCCAAGTCCGCATTGCTGTACATTCTGGAGCCTTCATAGTAAATCCCATCGGGTCTTCTTTCGAACTTACTAGAGTCTGCATGCGGAAACATCTTCCTAAATGCTCTCCAGTTGGCATAATCCCTGTTGTCGTGATGTGGCTGCTCCTCAATATCATTCCCAAAAGCGTCGTACATTAGTATATATAATGGATGTTGTACCATCAGCACCTCCACTTTATCCTGATTTACCTAGGGAGGGACCTAACGAATTAAACGCTGAAAACTTTCGTCTGAATAAAGCGAACTTAATCTTGGCTTACTTGGAAGGGCAGGCAAAACACTACGAAAAAGTCCGAAAAAAGTACGTCAGAGCCCGGAGTACGCTACATAAGATTGCGATAACTTCAGGATCCATATCTGTTGTGTTAACGGGCTCTGGCGTTGCTACTTCGCTTACTGGGCCGGGAATAATCGTTGGAGTTCCTTTGGCCGGCGTTGGGGCAGCTTGTGGTATCATTTCGGCTGTTGCTACGGGCATTATGAAACAGTTGTCAAGCAAAATATCCAAGCATGACACGACAATAGCTCTATCTAGGGCTAAAGTAAATACTATTACCGACCTTGTCTCAAAGGCTTTGCGTGACAGAAAGATAGACGACGTAGAATTCTCGCTTATTCTGGCCGAAGAAGACAAATACGAGAAACTAAAGACGGACATAAGGAATAAAAAAACAGTCGTAAAAGATCTTTCCGAGGAATCTCGCAAAAAGATCTACCAAGAAGCGAAAGAAGAGCTTCAAAGAAAGCTTGCTCAGTAAATATCGTGACGGGATTCTATTTACATATCGAACGTCAGTCTAGAAATTACGCGTAATATTTATGCTAATTACTCATCTTATGGCATAAGATTTATGCTATTCGCTCATCTTATGGCATAAGATTTATGCTATTCGCTCATCTTATGCCATAAGATTCACTATCTTCTCGGAATCCATCCTAACAGGGGGTGGTTGGGGTCAATTTCGTAAAATATTTCGTAGATTACGTCAGGGTAATAAGGAATATCCTTATCCAGCCGACAAAACATCCACTCGGCTTTTGTCATATCAGAAACCTCGGGAATAGACTTACCGGTAATTTCAGACAAAAGATAGGGAATAGCTTTGTAATATTTCCCTAGTCTTAATTTTTTCAGCGTTTTCCGTAGACTTTGCGGGGTTGGCTCTTCTAAATGGTCTATGATTTTCTTCTTTACTTCGTCGCTTAAATATATCGGATGTAAACCTTGGATATGACTCATCCAGTCCCTGAAGTATTTTATTCTCTTATATGGCGTTTTCTTACGACCTCCATTGGCGTAATATTGCTCTCTGGTAGCATTTGGTACGGCATTACGAATATTCTTACCACATTCGTAACACTGCGCTGACGTGTCGTCTTCTATTTGCATTTTTTTACCACAACACCAAAAGGGTTCTGGCTTAGGTATGATAACTTTAGGTCTTAGACAAATTATGCAAAAGTCGTTAACGAACTTCTTACATTCGTGCATCGTATATTTATAAGATATTTTTTACCCCCGTTTGCGATAAATCTGCTGTACCCGTCTTCGTAAATCCGCGAGTTAAACCCGTATATCTTTGGCATCGATCGCGAGTCCCCCTTACTGCTGCTGAGGGGTATTTATGATAGCATGATGGTTCATAGCACATGACGGGCGTTGTTTGCCTATCATTAAGCTGAATGATACCTCACCTTTAGTTAGTCTAGCAGCAATGGTCAGAATGAAGACAGGTATTAAGAAGAGATGACGAGCCATCCCAGAAAGTCAAGTAATACCTGAAACTTGGAAAAAAAGAAGAAGAATTAAACGGCCCACGGTTTTTTTTTCTAATTTATCTTCGCCCTATCTCTTGCCAAGAAATGCATTCTTTGAGCCAATCAGAATAGAAAGATATTTATATGTATATTCCAGTTGAATAAATTACTAATTAACTAATTAGAAATGGATAAAATAAATGATAAATGATTTCTATCGGAGAATCTGAGTTCCCCTTTTAATCGGTGCCGGACAAATAATAAATTCATATGTACTTCCCGGCCTAGCTTATAAAAAAAATCCATGATAAATGATCTTTAATTGCATGTTTGAAAGTAATTCGTTTCTTAATATCAGTCGTTAATATATCTAATTGGCTATATAAATATAATAATATGTAATATATATAGCTAATTGCAATATCGATTACGCCGACTGAGACGAAGCAGGAAGTTCTATAGGAAAATGTATATCTGACAAAAAAATAATTATAGGAAATTGAAAAATAAACTAGCTATAGTGATAATTGAAAACACTTTTTAAACGGATAACCGTCTTTGGGTAAAGGAAAACCTGTCCTTATTCATAATATACTCAAGTATGATAATATTGCCCCTTAACAAGGTTTCGATGATAAATACTATCATAAATAGATAATACTTATGTCGTCACACGGAAAATATAAGAGACGTGAAAATTGATTGAATTCGTAGCAATCAAAAGAGGGGCTCGATTGATGTCTATCACCGAACTAATGGCGGTTCTACTCGATCCTCTTTCTGCCAGATCCGGGAAAAAATTTCCACAATTACAACTTGATTTCGAACTTCGTACATTCGTGCAAATATAACAGAAGACAACATCCAGCCTCAATAAATCTAAAACAATTAATCTTAAATTGGATATTTTTCTTCCGAATTCAAACTAGATTATTCATTGAGACGATTCTTGTAAATATAACAGAAGACAACATATAGACTCGATATAAATCAATAAATCTTAAATTATATATTTCTTTCCCGAGATCAAATTTGAATTAAGCATAACAGTTGTAATTTTCATTCGAACCCCTTTCAATGTGGATATCCTGTATGAAGAAAATTGGAGTAAGACGCAAGACAGAAGACTCCCCTAGTATTTGTAATTTTGCTTACCTTCTTATATCTGGACCAAGAAGATTGTTACCAGGACGAAAATGAACGAAATGGTATTCGGATCGGTATGAAGAAATAGGTCTAGATTTTTATATTGAAAAAATAAATATTGGTTGAAAAAAAATGCAGCTGTTCTAACCGACCGTGGACTTGCTCGACCTTGGAAGAAAAGTACCTCATTAAATATTTCCATTGGCTAATTTGTATGAAAATTCAATGGGTGGCCTTGGTTGGTGTAGTCGCACAGTAAAAGGCAAAATAAGTTTCTACTAATAAGATTATATTGTACGTCCTCAAATACGATAGATCTAACCCACTGGTTGTTTTTTTTTGTTGTTTTTTGTTTGTTTGTTTGTTTGTTTGTTGTTTTTTGTTTGTTTGTTTGTTTGTTTGTTTTGTTTTGTTTTCATTTCAGACCACATGTCATTCCCTAAAGCATCATTAAATTCAAACAAATAATCATATTCTAATGAGAGAGACACATGACTTGAAATGGAAAATATCATGCAAAGATGGATTAGATCCATTCGTAATTCAAATTGATACGAACGATGTTTTCAAAGTTAATAGGCTTAGCCATTTCGAAGTTGAGAAAGGGTTGAGTTGGCAATGCAGTGACGGAATTGTGGGGCTATGCTAGGGGCTATGTTATTAACATGTTTGATAAGCCAGCTCGTAGTTAAAAAATCGTTTCCAGTATGCATGCCTTTTTATCCCAAATTTCTCACCTTCTTTTATTTAAACCCTTAATCAAACAAAAGTTGAAGAAAAATTTGGGATAAAATTGAGTGCACATCACTGAAAACGATCCTCAAACTACGAACTGCATGGCTCATTTCTATGTGGCGTCTATTTTGTCCCCTGTACCAGACCCATAATGAATTACGAATTCAACTCAGTGTTCCAGTGGATAGCGAATAGCTGATAGCATAAGATCGTCTTATACTGTGCACACTTTTTATCAACAGTATTTCAATAGTTTTAATTAGTGTTCTAGGTATAGATTATTAAAGTTTACATTACGCGTGAAGTACAAAAAGAAAGTGTTTTAAATCTCAAGTTTCTCGGTATTGTAAATCAAACATGGTAGCTAATAATAACTTGGTGCTTCCAAACGAACAATTCGTTTTAAATATTCTCCTTTTGTATCCTTGCTGCAAAGTTTCTTCATCTTACCCAATTTTTTCAGCCCTAATTTATCAATTAACTAACTATTATATCAAATTAACACGATTTTCTCAATAAACCCGGAAATCTAAAGTATAAAATTCGATAAAATATAAGTAGAAAATCATCAAACTAGAAATATAAAAAATAGCTATTTTAAAACAGGAGAGTTAAGTTGCACCAGTGCCTAGTTGCCGTGGAAACGGTGTAACAAAAAGTAAATGACTATGACTTTTATTTCGTTGAAATAAGTTTTCAGTCATTTAAAATTTTAAAACCAAAAACCTTGCTTCTATTTTTGCGGTATCTTGCTTATAGATACAAAAATCTCAGTGCTAATGGTTTCAAGACTTGCTGAGTAATAAAATTATTTGCTGTGTGACTTTTTGCCGGTGAACTAAGTTAATAGGCTAAGTTAACAAGCAACGGAAATGAAAGCTAAAGAGGAATATATTTTCAAATACTGATTCAAAAAAAGTAAATTCGAATTTATTTAAAAGAAAAATGACCCCAAATAGTGGAATACGTTGCGACAATCCTCCATTACCACATTTAGTACAGACCTAAAAAAAGTAAGAATAAATGGCCAACAAAATTTCTTTCGCTCAATATTTGAAGATTTGTTTTCTATTTTATGTTTAAAGACACTGTCAAAGACAACCGGAGAATGAAGGCTTACCTGGCTGGGGAAGCTCGAAGTCTACGATCTGCAGACTACCGAAGAATGAAACTATCAGGTGAATTATTATATCACTTGATTCAATAAAAATAACCACAAACAGATTTAAACGTAATCCAATATTTCCCGTCCTTCTGTAGTTTTAGCGACACAATCGATTACTATTGAGCCCGAAACTCCATTTGTTAGTGAACGTGTTGTGTGCTTCTAATGTTGCAGTGTTTATTGTTTAATTGTTCAAGTTTCAGGTAATTGCTTCATGGCCAATAGGAATCTTTTAATTCCTGTCGTGATCATTCGTTTAACTAAATTGAAGGAAATAAGAGAAAAGTGTTCCAGATGAATCCTGTCATGTTGTGTAGCTGTGGGATGCTAAATTACACAGAATGAAATTACAACAAAGGTATATTTTTGCGCGACGCCGTATTGCAGATATGCATGGGTTCAATGCAAACAAGTTTGAAGTTTTGTCATGCAGGCCTGGTTACAAAAAATAAAGTAGCTAAGATAGACTCATCTGTTATCAACTATGTTTCAAAAAAAATTCAAAGATAAGATATGAAGAGAGAAGAAAAAAAAGACGCAAATGATTGTATTTGGTCACACACTTTTATTGTTGCATAATAAATACAGGAATTCACATTTATCTAGCATAGAATAAGGGAATTTCTTTGTCAAGTTTGCAAATAAGCAAACAAGCAGTCAATCAAGCAAGCGGCAAGGCTTGTGACCAAAATATTTATTACCATTTATATTTACTCATTATAGATAACGGGTGCTTCTAGACTGCGTTACGTCCAGTTTAAATTGAACTTTGTTTTAAAATTTAGGCACCCCTTTAGAAATTTCGCGTGGTTCATTGTCCTCCCGGAAAGCAACATCTGCCAAACGGCGAATGAGGACAAGAAGAGGTATAATGAAAGCCTTTAGTTGGGCAGCTTCCTCGAAAAGCCCAAAGGTCGCCTTGCCCCCCGACATCCGTACATCTACACCTCACAGCACGGGGTTTCAAAGGTATTTCTATAAAACGTAAAAAGTAACCAATAATTAACAACGTGGAACATGATATGAGAACTACAGGTCTATTCATCAATTGGATCCGAAGCCTGAATGCCCGGGGATGGGGTTACTCCCCTATATTTGCTATACGGGTATGTGCCGCCCTATAGGGTATGGTTTTTCGGCTTTTCGGTCTGGGGTAGGGTATCATTTTTGGACATTTTGTCTGGGATAGGGTATCATTTTAGTCTGGGACAGGGTTAACGATTTGGTCGTTTTTGTCTGGCGAATAGGCTACGCTTTCTGCCGACCAAAAACAATAAAAATGTTAGTAAATATTGATTGCAATCGATTGTAAAACCGTATTTTCCGTCTTTTAGTCTGGGATAGGATGTATAATTCTTAGTTTTAGTCTGGGGTAGGGTATGTAAAATCAAAATTTTAGGTCTGGGATAGGGTCAGAGTTTTGAGGTCCTGGCGGCACACCCCTACCCAAGTTGGGGTGGTAGTACCCCCCCCCCCCCCCCCCCCCCCCGGGCCTGAATGCATGAATTTATAGTCTCCTCCGATCCACAGCCAATTTCAGTGTCGTCACGCAACGCTTTCTCCTTTGACTGGGGAAAGCGTTGCGTGACGACACTGAAAGCGTCTGCGGGGAGACTAGCATGAACTGGGCATATTTTTATATCAAACATTGTTTTATAAATTTAAGTAAAAGGGAAGACAAAGGCCTTATTTAACGCCAGGGATCCTTCAGCTCGTAGCTGGCCTCCTAGTGAGCTGACGGTCTGCGCTTTACCTCCCTCAGCCTCCCCATCACTGCCAGGTTTTAACAACTGATTTTAGAAATTAGTCGAAAAGAAAGTGGAGATCCCATGGATCGAACAGTTGACGTTAAGCTCTTAAGGCCGCACAAAAACCAACTGAGCTCTTTCTGCTCATAAAATGCATCTTCAAATTATATCATGTTATTATATCATATATTTGAGTTCAATTTTGGATTCGAAATTATATTTTCTTTCTAATATCTGATGACAAAGTGATTAAAAAACTCTTAATCTAGTTTTGGTGCAAGAAAGAGTTTCATCAATGTTCAGTTACTTTGAAATATTCTAAAACCCAAATATCCGGAGAAACTTTTAACCATTTTGCAGTCATGATCATTCAAAAATCCAGTTGAACTCGTATTATTGCGTCTTTTAAATTATACTTTTTTTCTTCTTAATTTAGGCACCTCTTTAGAACTTCCGCGTGCTTCATTGTCCTCCCGGAAAGCAACATCTGCCAATCGGCGGATGACTACACTTAAAGGTATAGTGAAAGCCTTCAGTTGGGCAGCTTCTTCGAAAAGCCCAAAGGTCGCCTTTCCCCGCGACACCTTCACATGTACAACTCACGGCTCGGGGTTTCAAAGGTATTTCTATAAAACGTAAAAAGTAACAAATATCAACAAAAGGGATTTTCCAGAACATATGAGAACTACAGGTCTATTCAACAATGAGATCCGAAGCCTGATGCATGAACTTAGTCTCCTCCCAATAATCACTGTATGAAGTGTTTTCTCAATATTCAGGACGAAAGTATGATATTTTTACGATTATTTTTTGGAGTCTGTGACGTCATACACTCAACATCGAACATCGCTCTATACATTTCTTTGTATATAAATCCTTAATTTATTTTATTCCTATGAAGCCCAAAGGGTGGCTAAGGTGCTTATTTCACATAAAATATATTTTATCTATATTTTGGGGTGTTTGGGCATTTCTTTCTCCCTTTACTACTGATATTTTGATCATAAACTACAAAGAAATGTATGGAGCGATGTTCGATGTTGAGTTTATGACGTCACAGACTCCAAAAAATAATCTTAAAAATATCATACTTTCGTCCTGAATATCGAGAAAACACTTCATACATACAGTTTCAGCTGAATCCAAGTTTGAGCGATTTTCGTCAGAGTAGCACTTTAACGTCAGGGATCCTTCAGCTCGTAGCTGTACTCCTAGTGAGCTGACGGTGTGCGCTTTACCTCCCTCAGCCTCCCCATCACTGCCAGGTTTTAACAACTGATTAGAAATTAGTCTAAAAGAAAGTGGAGACCCCATGGATCGAACAGTTGACGTTGAAATTATATCATGTTATTATATCATGTATTTGAGTTCAATTTTGAATTCGAAATTATGTTTTCTTTCTAATATCTGATGACAAAGTGATTAAAAAAACTCTTAGTCTAGTTTTGGTGCAAGAAAGTATTTGATCAATGTTATTACTGTGAAATATTCTAAAACCCAAATATTGAGAGAATCTTTTTACCCTTTTGCAGTCATTCAAAAATCCAGTTGAACTCGTATTAAATTCAAATTTAAAAAAGTTTTTTATTTCATACCATCGCGCAATTGGAGTCCATTCTCCACATATTTTCCGCTAAGACAATGAAAAAGAGTACAAAGTACCAACACAGCCAGGAAGACAGTTTTCTCCATTTTCTTTGCCACACTCAGTTGTCTGTTATATGTTCAATAAAAATACAAATATATATAAATTCTTGCTTTTAGATGCAATTGTATAAAACATCATAATATAGATTCGGAATAACATTTGTTTTGAAAAACGAGAATATGACCAAAAAAAGATCAAAATGACAAATTCCGTTGACCTCTTTGACAAGATAGTCTTCAAAATGTTCTACAGCAAAGAGATAAAATACCTTGTATATATCTGCTCCAAATTCTTGGAATCTTATTTTAGTACTTCTTGCCACGCGTTAAGATGAGAAGTGAATCAAAACATGGCTTGGCTCTTACATTTGTACCATATCCAGCTTTGGGTTGTTGATAAATTAACCTTGTCTATGGGGGGTGGGAGCCAGTAGTGTTTTGTCACCCACGTGTTTATGTGGATTTAAGTATTGTTTAACTTATCAAAATTATCATAAAATCTTCTTAATGAACTGAGATTCTGGCTTACTATAGTAAAGTTTACATATGAAATATTCTGAATCGAGTCCATGTTAAGACTTCAAAAAGCTTTGAACGATTACTATAAATACAACATGGACCAAATCTCCCCCCCCCCCCCCCCCCCCCAAAATGATAATTCTACTGCTCAGGGTATAAAAACAAGTCAAAAAAATAACAAGATCTGGAATTATTCCACATGGTCGGTGCTATATTTACCTTTGCACGTCAGTAGGGTAATTACTGATGGATTTATGTCGAAAACATCGTGTCATTCTTATGTTTTTGTCTGAGAAGAACGACGGGATTTTGTAGAACGATTGTCGTATCTGTGCAAAACACCACGGCATCAAACTTGAAGACTTCATTTAAACAGTAAGGCAGGCTAATCTTTGCTCAAAACTTCAATCAGAATTTCTTGACTCTTTATAATTTTCTTGGATTTTCTTAAACCGTTATTCATTAATTAATCGTCATTTTCTAAAAGAGAAGTATCCTTTACGATTCTTTGTTCAACATAATCACTTGTCAACATGGTGACATAGATTAATTGGCAGCTCAGTTTTACAGGTAATTGTCGGAATGTTTAAGGGAATCCTATGCCAGACGCAAGCAAAGGTCTTTTGGGTAAGGTCCCGAAGACATGTGGTTGCTTTTGCACAACTTTGTCATTTTTCCTCAGTGTTTGAGGAAGAAAAAGATTGTATTTTATGACCGGTGTAGTCACAGGTAACCCGGTAACAAGGAGTGAAAGGGGTTCGTAAAACGATTAAAATTGATATCAGAAAAAAGGCCTGATTTCTTTGAAACTCACTGAGAATCATTACCAAATCAAATCAGTAGGAATTAATTGTATCAGTATATGAGTAATAGTATAATAGCGCAGCGTGGTTACGTACTATAAGACCTCAGCCGTGACTCAACAACGTTCACGTTCACCTTACTCTCAGGTGGTACCTGCCTTTCGCTCATAAGTCGCGAAATTGTTTTCTCGCGTAATGTGATTGATCTGGCGTACACCTTGCCCCCCCCCCCCCCCCCCGGGTAGGGGTGTGCCGCCAGGACCTCAAAACCCTGACCCTATCCCAGACCTAAAATTTTGATTTTACATACCCTACCCCAGACTAAAACTAAGAATTGTACACCCTATCCCAGACTAAAAGACGGAAAATACGGTTTTACAATCGATTGCAATCAATATTTACTAACATTTTTATTGTTTTTGTCGGCAGAAAGCGTAGCCTATTCGCCAGACAAAAACGACCAAATCGTTAACCCTATCCCAGACTAAAATGATACCCTATCCCAGACAAAATGTCCAAAAATGATACCCTACCCCAGACCGAAAAGCCGAAAAACCATACCCTATAGGGCGGCACATACCCGTATAGCAAATACAGGGGAGTACCCCCCTGGGACCTTGCCATACTTCGTTGCCTTTTTAGTATTCTCAATACTCAATACACTACGTAATGGAGCAACAGTGTTTGTAACGCGTAACTTGAATACCGTGATAAATTCAAATTCAAATACGTAACGCTCTTCTTAGTCCTATTACGTAGTGACCGTTTGTATATGGGTGTATTGAGTTACGATTATTATGTAATGTCATCAACATATGAAACGTGATCGTTTTACCGATTTAGCATCAGCAAGCCGGGCTCCCTGTGGGCTGGAGTGACAAATGAACAATAGATATAGCTGAAGCCGTTATGCTCCACGAGCGAAACACCACTATTAAAACTCAAATATAAGCTTAAAAGTACTTTTAACTCAGGTCAAACCTAAACTGGCAGAATGTTATAAAATTTGACCTAAAGCCACAAGCGGGGAAATGCATTTTAAAATAAATCCGACTCAACCTGTTCAACTATTTAAGGAAGCTAAGACAAAAGGGAACACCGAATGAATTGAAAACATTGGCATCCAAAGACTTTTGGTCGCAGTTGTTTTGCCTTTGGTAGAGGAACAAGCAGAGCCACGTTTGCGAGCTGGCTGCAGCTTTGAACCACAGTGATTATGCTAAAGCGCATCAATGATTTATGATACGTACTAACTAGTGTGTCGGACACGAACTAGCCAAGGAATGTTCCTGTGGTCTGCAAGTTTATAACCCAAGCTGAGAACACATACACTAATTTCAATAAAAGTCGCCTGAAAAGCTACAAAGCTTAGACCAACAAGGATTATGGGCAGTTACATTTTACATGTTTCTACCGCTTTAATAATTGTTGATGGATTTTAGATCTTTTACCATTTACAGTCTCACCTCTTCTGAGCATCCTCAAGCTGCAAATTGTATCAAAAGCTTTACTTGTTTGATATTAAAAGTTTCCCATGATCCTCAGTGATCTCAGCTTTCTAGGTTTTTTGGTGACTAACTTTATTGAAATAAGTATATATTATCCAAAGAAACCAGAAGTGTAGACAATCTAATTTTGAATAGTTAAATTAATTTATTGGTGGTTCCTAATAATAAAACTGGCGAAATTTCTTACTTTTGTTCTTTCTTTGTATGTGCTTCTTCACTAATCAATATTACTTTATTTTTCACTAATAAGATTAGGGGACTAGCACAAAAATCTTCCAAAATTAAATTGAATTCGGCTGAAATTTCAATGGAATAATATTTAAGGGTCTAAAAATCACTGGTTAAAGTTTTTTCTTTATGTTCCAGCTGTGGGAAGTATTATATTTTTACGAATCTTTATACGTGTCTGTAAATATGGATACAACTCAAACAAAGAATCTCATTCTCAAGAGAATGACGCGTGGTCTGAAATGGAAAATACGACCGCCTGTGAAAGAAAATTGTACCAAAAATTGAATTTTCTTTACATTATATTGACTCTTTAAATCTAAAACTCATTCATTCATAACTTTTATGTCTCGTTATGATTGACATTCATTAATTAATTAATCCGTAACTTTTATCTTTGATTTCCACCGTCCCCTCTTATGAGAACGCGATCTAACCACACTGCCTGGTGTCAAGGTTTTGAACTTCAAAGTAAAAGCGCCGCCGATTGTGGCACAATCTTCAGAGAACTAAATAAAAATGAGGCAAAAAGCGTGTTATGATTGTCATGATATTAAAATAAGGCTAAAAATAGGAGATTCACGGAAGTTATCAGTTGTTTTTAAATAGAAGGAAAAGAAATTTCTATTTCTAAAGGAGAAACTTTCTATTGTCTTGCACTACAACATGAATGTCATGAAAAAAGGGGGGAGGGGAGAGGGAGGGGTGAAAAAGGCTCCTTCGGAAAATAATTCAACTTAATATATTTTAGTAAAAACCTCCTACTTTTATTGTGAATCACTGAGAACCATCATCAAATCAAATCAGTGGAAATTGTATCAGTTTATGAGGCCGTCGTCTAATTTGCTAGACACTAAGGATTACGCTAAGTATCCACTTTTATGAAGATTTCCAACTTTTGTTTATGTAACAACCTATCAAGCCGAGCGTCTATATCACCGTTACATCAATCCATTTATTGCCTTCAAAATCAAATATACACAAATGTTTTAAGTGATGGCAAAATGCCATGTTGAATATTGGTCGATTCATCATTTACTTTCTATTCTGTCATTGCCAATATTTTAGTCAAAAATCAAAAATTTGATATCAATATTACTATATAAACGACTTAATTTTGCTAGCCTCAATAAAGGTTTTGACTTAATTCAAAATCGAAGTACTTTTACGAACACTATTCGTACAGTTGCCGACTCCATTCATAGTGTACGTACATTCACGAGCATTTCCCCCACAGCTTCCGACTTAACCAAGAGTATATATATATACATTTACGAACACTTTCCGTACAGTTCTCGACTCAATTCAAAGTATATGCTCAAGAGAAAATGAAAAGAGAAGGAATCCCCGTGCCCCAAAATGTGCACACTTTGATGCTATTTTTAGAATCATTGATGCTATTTTTAACTCGTTACCATGCCCGCGCGATAATCATGCTTCCCTTATGCCTCGTTTTAGGACACGAAAAGCGCCATATTTCGCTACGTCCACGACAAAAACACAGGCATTGTTTACTTCAAGATTGGAAGCCGAAAGAAAATCAACCAATCAGGTTATTCGCTTAAAATATCTCCAAGCTAAAAATAGCATCAAACTGTGCACATAATGGTTACAAGGCTATATAGGTAGGATTCCTTCTCTTAGTTTTTATTCTCTTGATATGCGTACATACCACATGGGTGAAAAACGCACTGCGCTTGCTCAGAACTACGGTGGGAAATTCCTGGACGCGTCGTAAATTTTCCGCTTTAAGTACGTGTAGTTATCGGATATCCATCGAGCATGTAATTCAATTAATTATAATTATCGTTCGTTTGACGTAAGAAGTACAGACATAAAGACTATAAATTACTGATAACATCAAAATATCACAAATTGGCCAAGAAGATAATAAAATATCTGCAATTAGTAAAGTTTGCCTGGTATGAACGGTGGATCAAATTTTTGAGCTAGGTTTGGATTAATCTTTAGCGCAGCAGGGGCGGATCCAGGGGGTGCAAAGGGGAACTCTGGCCCCCACCCTCTTTCAGGACGTTGGTGGTTATGTTTCTTGAAGTGGAATAGAAAACATTTGTCTTTTCATCTCTATAGTGTCATTCGCAAAATACTGTCCCCCTCCCCCTTATGATTTTGGCTGGATCCGCCCCTTTAGCGATTTGCAAATATGTTAGGGGGGAGGGGGGGGGGGAGAGTATGCGAGAGAGTATCTGGTTGGTTTTGTAATCATTCCTAAGGGAATAAAAGTGGCAGCCATGTTGGATGGTGTTCACTATAGGTGGTTTGTAATCATTCCTAAGGGAATAAAAGTGGCAGCCATGTTGGATGATGTTCACTATAGGTGGTTTGTAATCATTCCTAAGTGAATAAAAGTGGCAGCCATGTTGGATGATGTTCACTATAGGTGGTTTGTAATCATTCCTAAGGGAATAAAAGTGGCAGCCATGTTGGATGATGTTCACTATAGGTGGTTTGTAATCATTCCTAAGGGAATAAAAGTGGCAGCCATGTTGGATGATGTTCGCTATAGGTGGTTTGTAATCATTCCTAAGGGAATAAAAGTGGCAGCCATGTTGGATGATGTTCACTATAGGTGGTTTGTAATCATTCCTAAGGGAATAAAAGTGGCAGCCATGTTGGATGGTGTTCACTATAGGTGGTTTGTAATCATCCCTAAGAGAACAAAAGTGGCAGCCATGTCGGATGGTACTCTTTATAAATGGTTTGGTATAATTTTTATTTTGCTTGATACAAGAAACGCTTATATCGCCGGTTTTTGAGAAGCTCCCAGGGCTCCCATTGAAAGCAGAGCTTTTTATTAGTTCTGAAGGGACTACCCTGGTTTTATTTATTTTTAAATAAAGGCTTCATTCATTCATTCATTCAAAAGCGAAATGAATACTTAGGAAATTTAAATTTTCGAGCGCCTGAACTGCCGAGTCTCTCATTGAGATCCCGGGGGTATATTTACTAAAATAACATTGGACCAAGGGGTCGTCGTAAAATCATAGTCAATTTGTGAAGGTCAGAAGATTGATAGCCATCGTAAACCATGGGGGCCTGCAATGGTTAGATACATGTCCCCCAGCAAGATTGGGAAGTGGAACGATTCTTGCTTGAAAACATATTATGAAAATAAACTACAAATTTTAAAAGGAAAGTGAGAAACGTTTCCACGACGTCATGTCGTTAATATCAACAAAATTTACTATCTATTCGGTAAGTATACTAAATCCATGACTTCACCTCCAAGTAATGATTACCTGAATATAATAATAACGATGATAGAAATATTGTTGAGAATGAAGACACGAGGTCGATGAACGTGCAACGCTAGCTTCTGCTGTTTCTCATTTCCCCTTTAGGATTTTTTTTCAAAACCATTACTTATTAAAACTGAAATTTAATCCATTAGTTACAAAAATGTGTTACATGCAACAAATTAATAATAAAATATAGAAAGTATTTTATCTTAATATGCGATACATATGGCCTATAAAGACTATAAGAAAATAGGTTATATTAGGTTACTGAATATTGCAATTAAATTGACAGATGCACAGCGTTAACATTGTATGATTTTTGAAACATACACTGTTGTTCTCACGTCTCTCTTTTTTTCGTCCTTTTCAATTTCTTTCGGCTATTTATAAATATTTTCTCTGGCATATTTTCTCTTTCTTTCTTTCTTTCTTTCTCTCTTTTTTTCTTTCTTTCTTTCTTTCTTTCTTTCTTTCTTTCTTTCTCTCTCTCTCTCTCTCTTTCTTTCTTTCTTTCTTTCTCTCTTTCTTTCTGCCTTTCTTTCTTTCTTTCTCTCTTTCTTTCTTTTTCACTCTCTCTCTCTTCCTTTCTTTCTTTCTTTCTTCCTTCTTCAATTCCTTCCAACCTTTTTTCTTTGCGTCGTCGTCCTCGGCCATTCTTTAACGAACAATGAACAGACATACAAATTCACGAAACGAATCGTCTTAGGTTAATAGCCACACTTCACAAAAGAGCTTAACAAGTTTCTTATCCTATTCGTCCTTTAACCTCTTTGATACCAAAATTCTATACTATTTACTTAGAATACATTTGAATTCACCTTGAACACGAAAAAAAGAAAAAACACAAAGTATAATCATTGCTTTACTGAGCGCTTTGGGATCAAAAGATTTAAACGATTTGCACAAGATTTAAAAATCTCTTTTAATTTGGATGAAAATCCCAAAGGAACTTCCATTCTAATTAAACCTATTTCAAGCCAGACAAACAAAGCAGACTTTTTCATAAATTTTCCAATTGTTTTGGCCATGCTGGAATTAAATTTAAACCCCTGTTCAAATACAGTTTTATTGATCTAATCTTGCTGACGACAGTGGGTACACAGGGAATTAATCTTGCTGGAAAATATTCATTATTTTCGAATCTTTTATACACAAAAACTTTAGACGTAACCGAAGGAATGAGGTAATCGCTGGGCGGCATCAAGTAAATAGGATATACATTGTCTATAAAGTCAGGAGATTTGCTTCCAAAACTTATCTTCTTATTCATTTACAGACGTGTAATAAGCTTAGGGAGATAAAATACTTGATTAAACTGATGGGTGCAGAATCGATGAAAAATAATCACAAAATCCTGGTCAGGGATTGTAATTCTCAAAGGTTATCTGAACTAAAATACGTAGAAGTTTAACCTGATCTCTGACGGATTTAGGGCTTTGTATTGCCTTTTTGCCCATGATCTAAACCTCGCATTCAAATATTTCTAACATACCCGTAATTTGTCTTCTTTATTCGAAGATTTATATTCTTTTCAAGCTAAGGAGCAAGCTGATGAACAGAAAACTCTAAAAAACAAGCTTAAAGGAACTTGTTATCATAATGGTGATGACGATGGCACCGTGCTCGCATTTTTTACCATGTAAGTACATATCATACGAGATAGTGCGATTGGTACCAGACAGTGTTGTACCGTCGTTATTAGAACTAATACAATTTACACGTTGGATAAGAATGAATACATATAGGTCCTTAACGGGACAAATCACGGTAGCTTACAATATAGAGAAAAGTTAAAGGATAATATACTACACTGGCAGAAAATGTCGACTGAATGGACTGCAAGAGGCTAGCAATGGAGGAAGCGAAAACGAACAAATTAATCGATATTTTTTGACAATTATTATCCGAATAGCTAGCCCATGAGACGCAGAGGAATGGAGGCTCATTGACTAGAGCGCGGCCTACGAATACAAATTGCTAGCAATAAACATGGTTGCCGGATAAACGATTAGAAGATAAGGGAAATCTGTACATAAAAAAGGTTTGCCTAAACCTCAGCAAACGCCATATTTATTTTACTTTGCTTCCTTCCCCTAGTGCGCTATCATTAATAGGCCTACAGCAGCTAGCCAATTAGACTACTGGATTCATAATAGGTCACTAGTTTGTTTGTATTATTATTTAGAAGATAGTTTTGAGTGAATTGAGAATTTGAACATCAATATCGCCATGATCTTGGGCACTGAATTCCGAAAAGACTGGTTTGCCAAAAAGATAAGGGACTAGATGAAGAAAGGGAATCGCTTAGCGATTTAGGGTACACTTCGTCACTTCAGAACAGAGGCCCGAAGGACAGAGTATATTTTACAGATTTTACGATATCAGTTTATCAACTATAGAAACTAATTACCCTTCTTAGGAGTTCTCCCACGCCGTCGCCTCCCTCAGTACTCAAAACCCAGAAAACTCGGCTCTGTTGATTGTTTACTCCGATAACTTAACAATAGCGTAATCAACGGCTACAGTCAGGCCTCTAGAAATATATACTCTCTCGCATAAAGAGGGCGGTAAATTGGGAGTTTGGATAACGATCGTCTCACGTAAAAAAAAGAGGTTCCTTTACTTCTTCTTCACGGAAATATACAAAGACAACACGTTGTTAAGAACGACAAAGCCGATTTAATTCACATTTCGCTAAAAATTATTTCAAAAATTAGTTTACGACTATTAAGAATATCAAGGAAAAAAGCCGCAGGCATTTCGCATTTCACATCTCAAGAAGGAAAACGTTGTTTAACTATACTTGTTTACGAGGAAGTTCAGAAAGACTAAAGATCGAGTCGAATTAGAAAATTAAATTCGCCCACAAGCAGTTGTTTTTGAATCCAATGAGATTTAGGAAATATTGACTTTTCAACGTGGAGGAGAAAGGAAAATAGGACAATTCGGAGAAAAACCCTCAAAGGCCAGGAAGGAAATAACAAGGAACCGGCTACTCATATACGACACCGAGTTCAAAAATCGCTTTTGGCTTTCAATGGCGAGGCAGGCGCTTTCATCGCCGGCTGCGTCACCCGTGTTGTCTCAAGAAACCCGCGAGCGCTAGAAAGACATAATTTCCAATGAATCAACTAAACCCAGAAACACCAGTTTAATATATTTGATTACCGACCGGACGCCAAGGGGAAAAAAGTTTAATCAAAGAGATCGAAAGATCCTATAAACTTAATACTATTAGCTGGTCCCAGCCACGTGACACAGTCATACAATGATTGGTTAATAAACATGACCCTGATTATCTCAAGATATAATGAACCCACTCCTAGTGTATTACCCTACTCGACCTTCAGGGACTCGCGTCGACTGAGGTAAGATTCTAATTTATTTTTGGACTGTTTAATGCGATCTTAGTAACAAGTAAATGGACCTGTACTGAAAATAACTACTTTGGGGTATACACAAGAGCATTCGGTGAAGATACGATCCTGCGTGCGGTAAGAAACTATAAAATATCATTGGTCGTATTTTTATATCGGTACACAAAACGGACACTCGTCATCTCTACACGAGCGTTGACTTCACCACGAGTGTTCATTTACTGAGTAGTTTAGAAATCGTGCTGTTTCTGTCTCTTTCAAGCTTTTCCGCTCAGACCTCACACGGTCGTTAATTGACTTCTAGGTAATTTGGAAAGCTGTAGGAGCCGTTCGACTTTCGAATGCTTAAAATTCAAATTCTTTGTAAGTTATCTATCTGCATATCTCACCGAAAAATCATTTCTTACTTTTGTGTATAATTATGGTCTTATCTGGAATCGGCGATTTCAAAAAAAGAAAACGTTTTGGGATGATTTACAGTGAAAAATTAGGTAGGAAATTCTTAAAGAAATTAGCCTAGGAATCATCCAAGTGATAGAAAATCGCTGAGAATTAAAGCGTCGAGTTCTTTGTTTGACGTCTTATCGTAGTGAGGTGATATTTGGTAGGTTTTTCATGGCTTATCTCACCAAAACATAAAAATACTTACTCATATAATTTTTCAACTACGTGTCTTTAGATTTTTACCAACGGCCATCACAGTCTAGAAGGTTCTATTGCTCTCTAAAATATTTATCCATTCATTCATTGAGCTTTTTTTTTTTTGTTAAAAAATCTCATGAATAAATAAAGAGGATTTGTAGACTGCGCGCTACGGCGGGGAAGATATATATTTTCAAATAAATGTAAGCAAAAAAAGATGTTTACTTACAGAAGGTGCTTTTCAATTCAAACTGACTTGTTCCTTTTATTTGTTCTGTGTCTTGGCTAGTTTAGTGAATATTTTCTCGTTTGAGAAGGTTATGGATTGAAGTAGATAATACATGGCTTGAGAGGGCTTTATTCGTATTTCGTTTCACTAAGAAATTGAATAAATGAATGAACACATGCAAGAAGGAATGAATTTATGAATGTGTGAATACATACATCAATCAATCGGTGGATAGATGGATGGGATGGGATGGATGGATGGGATGGATGGATGGATGGATGGATGGGATGGATGGAATGGGATGGATGGATGGGATGGATGGATGGGATGGATGGATGGATGGGATGGATGGATGGATGGATGGATGGGTGGATGGGAATGGATGGATGGATGGATGGGATGGATGGATGGATGGGATGGATGGATGGATGGATGGATGGATGGATGGATGGATGGATGGATGGATGGATGGATGGATGGATGGATGGATGGATGGATGGATGGATGAACGAGCATTGATTGAGAAAAATAGCGACTGACAAAGAAGAGATGGACGAATGAACTCGAACAAATGTCATATGCACGTATATAAATAGCACTTGAAGATTGAATCAAGGAAATGAATGAACAATGCATATGATGTTTGAATATACGCCGTGTACAAAATAAATAATTGAATGAATCGAATGCGTATGAATCGGTATAATCACTACTTGATTAAGTCAATGAATACATCAGTAAAATAGGGTAGGAAAAAAAATTTGAAAAAATTAAAAAACAACAAATCAAAAAAAAAAAAAAAAAAAGCGGGACAAAATAAAGAGAAAACTATAGTCATGATCATAAAGAAACTGAACAGGATCGACGCGTGATATACATGATATATAGAAGGCTGTAACGATTACATGCCACTTCAAACCACAGCCAAAATACTCTTCAATATTTCAGAGTCAAAATGTACTGTATCGTTTGAAAAATTCGGCCTCAGGGTTGTTGACATAGGATATGGCGGGCAAGCGGAAATATGAGCAGTGATTTTGTTCTAGATTAAGAAACTCACTTGTCGTCGTGGTGAAAATATAGCTCACTTAGCTGGGCTGATTTTTGTTGATTTAGAAAACTGAAAACTACAAAGCTAGCGGGAATTAAGAAAGGTGCTACTCGCGCTCCTGATAAATGTAAACACAGCATACACACAGTGGCCATAAAACCTCAAAGTAATGAATTCTCGTTATTAAATGCACCCTTCGTTGGAGAGTGCAAACAGGTATAATTCATCTAATTGCCATACGTTCTTCAGAGCTCCTCTCACCATCGCTAATGGCCAATGACTTCTCTGTCAGCTTTTAATTCTTCTTTGCTTTCGCGCTGACGTGAATGTAATAAGTTGTAAGTATAAATAGAAGAATAGGAAAATTATTTCTAATGAATATTGAAATCAACGATCGAGAAAATTTACAAGGTAAAGTGAATATTCAATTCGAAAATGATATGCTCAGATAAGACCAAGTCGTGAATATATTCAGGGTAGGTGCCCTGAATATGAGCATCTGCTAAGTGATTTGACGTTTTTGTCTTGAAATTATACAAGCTAGTTTAAACAAACCACATCATACCATGCCCCTGGGCTTTGCGTCTTTATGAATGAATATGCTAGAACAAAACCGACAAATTATAGTCTATGGCGGAAAAACGACCGTTTTTTTTGTTATCAGGTCCTTGATCTGATCTTCAATTTCGTGTGACGTTTCTCGAGTTTAAATAAAGCTTTTGCAAATGAAGTCGAACAAGATCGAGGCGGTAAGCATTGAGCGGCTTGTTCAAACTACGTCTTATTTACCATACTCAGTAGGACTCAAGATAGATTGACAAATGATTCTAAAGAAACGAGAGGAATGACCTGAAAATCGGGATTAAACAAGTGAACGCGCGCTAATTCCACTTGGGAATGAACTATATTTGTTCTCCATTGAATTGAGCTTTTTAGTTGCCGCTGTCTATTGGTATAATTCTAGTTTACAGCAGGAAAAGCTCGGGGTTTGCGAGCTTTCTTGTGACGCACGTACTTTGTGCGCGCTGTATTGAGTTTGTTCGTATGTTGTATGAATTTTTCGTAAATCAATTATCTTTTTATTTGTATTGAAGCGGTTGATCAAAAAGCAGAGAAATAGAAAGCGAGAAAAGAAAGCAAGAACGAAAGAAGGAAGACAAGAAATAAAAGCTGGACAGAAATGCAGAAAAAGGAAAAAGGAAAAGGAAAAGAAAGAAAGAAAGAAAGAAAGAAGAAAGAAAGAAAGAAAGAAAAAGAAAGAATAAATGAATGAATGAATGAAAGAAAGAATGAATGAATGAAAGAAAGAATGAATGAAAGAAAGAAAGAAAGAAAGAAAGACAGAAAGAGAGAGAAAGAGAGAAAGAGAGAAAGAAAGAGAGAGAGAGAGAGACAAAGGAAGAAAGAAAGAAAGAAAGAAATTAAAATTTAAACATTGTTAATTGAGTAATTTCTGTTTTGAATATTTTCATGAAAAACGGTTTCTTTTGCATTAATCGTATCAGCTATTCAGAAAACTCATAACTATAAGATACTTAGTCATGTCTAAGCCACTATATAATTTCTTCTTTCGTTGTTTGAAAGTTCACAGGTTTATTTTAACTATTCTTTTACTGGTCATTGCTACGCGTAAGAAATTCTCGGGTGAGGAATTTTTCATTAGATACAAAAGTTGGGAGCCTTGCATATCGCAAATTTCTGAACAATTCATGATAAAATGAATGGTAGATATACTAATGAATAGAAACTAGAAGTAGATCCAGAGAAACCACACAGGATTTGTTATCTGATCGACTACACCAGGCCTAGAGCTCTGGGTTTGTTTGTTGACCAGCAAGAAGCCTGGTTGTGACAAGAGAACAGTACCTTTTTTTATTCAAAAACCTGACGGTTTTGTTAAGTCTATGCAGTAATGGTGAAACGTAGACAATTTATAATGTAATTGGAAGTTTTTAGCAATCAATAGTGCTCAATAGGGATATATTACTGCTTCTTATTTTTTTCAAGATGTTTGCTTCATGCTGAACATCGATTTAATTATTGGTGTTTTTCTTACATTTTAAAGGAGTTTTGGCGGGAAAAATATCCTCGCGCGCGCGACTGTGTTTACTGCAACATATCGAGAACATAAAAGCAACAATCGCTATTTAAACTAATGACTCATTTTTCCTACTTCTTCGGTTAAAATGATGAACAGAAAATTTCATAAAAAATTATAGAAAATACTGGATTTACATCAAAGGAGTAAGATGTCAATATTGTATCGCTTGTGGAGTCTGATTGGTCCGTTAGTAGTGTTAGCTCGTCTGCCTAGTTATTTACGGTATCATGTCATGCTGTTCCCTTGTCAGTGCACAAAGAAGAAGGCCGTTTCCAGCTTCCAAACGAGTTCTTAATTTCTACCTTAAGGCTATCTAATGTATTTTTAGTTATGATTGAGTTTGATTCTTTGCTTTGTCGGACGAGCGAGTTCCCGTTTATGACTCATTTTTACAACTTTACGGCTTCTTATGAAGCCAATGTTGAACGTATTTAAATCCCACGCATCGGCGTAACAATGAAAAATAATTTACTATACTGATACAGAAACAAAGACCTTGCGGCAGAATTAAAGGCCGCTAGGCTCCTGCAAATCAAGGTAACTTTGAAGGTGAAAAAATTCCGCAATACATGAATATGGTAAGCTCAAATTTTTTAAATCGCTCATTAGAACTAAGACATCTAAAGGGCGATATTTAAAAGCTTCAATGACGAGTTTATCGAAATCTTCTTATGCGACCATAACTAGCGCATTCCTAATTAGTTTGGTAGCATCAAAAAATATATTGTTGCATACAGGTAATGTCTTGGAGGAGTCATTTAGAAAATTGAAATCAATTTGAAAGAAAGTAAATTTATCAGTAAAAGAGCCATGAGGTTCGTATTCGACCATAACTAGCGCATTCCTAATTAGTTTGGTAGCATCAAAATATATATTGTTGCATACAGGTAATGTCTTGGAGGAGTCATTTAGAAAATTGAAATCAATTTGAAAGAAAGTAAATTTATCAGTAAAAGAGCCATGAGGTTCGTATTCGACCATAACTAGCGCATTCCTAATTAGTTTGGTAGCATCAAAATATATATTGTTGCATACAGGTAATGTCTTGGAGAGGTCATTCAGAAAATTGAAATCAATTTAAAAGAAAGTAAATTTGACAGTAAATGAGCCATGAGGTTCGTATACGACCATGACTAGCGCATTCCTAATTAGTTTGGTAGCATCAAAATATATATTGTTGCATACAGTTAATGTCTTGGAGAGGTCATTCAGAAAATTGAAATCAATTTGAAAGAAAGTAAATTTATCAGTAAAAGAGCCATGCCCCATACTGCTAGTGTCATTTTGTTGTTTCTCTGTATGCCGTACAAGTGACATTTTGCGACAGCAGGACGGATGTTTTGCGTCTAGAAAAAAATCAACAAAAACTTCTTGATTCTTATATAATATCTGCCATGAAAAAACAAACTTTAATGAACAATGGCGGACAAGTATTGGGGAAATTGAAAAGGAAAAGACCCCTAGTGTTTCAGTGATTTTGGTAGCCTAGTTCATATCCATAAACCAGGAGTTATATTAGCCACACTTTCAGTTAGAACAAAGTATATTGAGCATAAAATTTTCATTGCATGTGTGATGACGTTATGCGACCTTTGTCTGCACGTGAAAGAAAGCAATGAAAGTTTTCAATTCACAAAAAAACCTTTTCTTTCCCTTCTTTTTCCCCGGCCTTTTTGAAGTTACTTCTTAAGGTTAAAAAGTAAACATTTTCCAAGGACGTCTGAACGAGATAAGTGGTTTTCTTTCTTAATTTGGTCGTTATTTTTGTTAAGTTACATCAATGTGGTCTTTTACATTTTAAGAGTTAGCATACTGGTATTACATTAGGTGATCTTAGCATATGATATAAAAATAGAAACGATCGTCTTTCTCTCTTTCATAACGATATATACTGCATAAACAGAGACGATGCAAGTTTAAACGAAACAAACTGATCGGTACAAAGGAAAAGAAGGAACAATTAGAGAATATAAGTAAGTAAGTAAGTAAGAAAGAAAGAAAGGAAGAAAGAAAGAAAGAAAGAAAGAAAGAAGCAAGAAAGAAAGAAAAAGAGAGAGAGAATGAATGAATCACCTTTATTTAAACACGGTAGTTCCATAAGTTAAAAAACTTCTTGACATGAAAGCCGTATATAATATAAAAGTTACTTACATTGGAATAACTAAATCATTAACATAAATTCAATAAGATAGTTAAAATAAGAGAGAAATATTTTCGTATTTAAGCGGTGAGCGACAAAAACTATTTTCTTGAAGAAAGGCTGTTGTACACGGGCTAAAATCTTGTTATTCAGAAAGTTTAACTTGTTTGGAAGTGGAGATGACCGATGAAAGTGGAATCAAAGTGTTAACCCAAAGCAAAAATTTTATTCGAAAATGAGGTTTAGGCCTTCATTTGCTTATTTCCCATACATTTTCTATAAAAAAGTCTGACAAAACTACATTCTAACACAAATGCAACAAAACATCTTTGTATTTTAAATACCGCTCCAAACAGGCATTTTATAATGGAACATCAGTTTCTAACTGTTAAAAAGGGTTTGAGTGTTAACCCAAAACGAAAGTTGAGATCAAAACTCATACAAAGGTCTAGTTTTTGGCGCTTTTTGCCATTATTGAATAAAGTTCCCTCTTAATTGACAAATTGCCTGCCCGATAATAACTCATTTTTAAAAATCTTTTTTGATGTTGACGACTTTAAGGTATGAGGTAGTTAGTTCCATTTCTAGAGAGAGAGAGAGAGAGAGAGAGAGAAAGGTAAAAGTTGATTTCCAAGTTTGCTGTTATTATCCATGAAATACACACTATACTTCTGACTTCATGGCGTTCGCCACTTCAGCAGGACTTTTCAATTCACCCGGCCATTGGCAAACACCCCTAAATAGTCTATCAATTAGTCAATATTCCAGTCAAACCAATGCTTAGAAAAAGCTCATGTCAAGTTGCGCAGTAAGGAGAGAAAAATCAGGAAACGTCTCCTATATACCTTTTGAATAGATCGTTTGGTCAAACGGTGAGATCTAAAGCGCTACCGCTTCTCAATAAGCCTTTCCTGAGAGTGCGAAGCCAAGTGCCTTGCTATGTTGTCTTTTTTATATCGATCACTAACTGAGATCTTGAGCGATGACCCGCTAAATTGACTCTAAAGATGTGCTAATTGACGTCTTAAACTGATGATCAAAAACGGTCAGAAACCGCTCTTTCAAAACAAACGCAAAACCTTTGTTTTCTTTTCTCCCGTTGTTTCTTTTTTTGCACGAAATTCACGGAAATATCACATCTAAACGTATCTTAACTAGTTGAATCGATTATTATTATTGTAGTGTTATTAGTACGCTGCAGACACTAGCCGGTTAGTTTGTCTGACTATTTTATCTTTCTGTCAACTTCTCCACTGATAAAACGTGAGGGAGATAAGTTAATCGGTTGGCAAGCATATCATGATCAGCCAGGACTCGTCAATCAGTGAAGATGACGTTCGTGTGCACTCACTGAGGATTTCTACCACACTGAATATGTATTTAAAGTATTGGTATTGGGGGAGGGGTGGAAGAGGGATTAATGGGCTTGTTGATCAGCTCAGTTCGAAGAGAAAAAGTCCAGCAAGATTAAGCTAAATACAAAGTACTTTGTCAGTTCTGTTCAAGTCGTTTGTGGTGGAAGTAGGTTAAATCTGAAGAAAGGAAATCATTCTGGTTCGCTTTAATTGAAGCTCACTCTCCTCTCTTCTCTTATCTCACAACCTTGTCTTCATGGACAACGGAAGAGATTCCAGGATGTATTAGGAAAGTCTAAGCAAATAGTGCGTCGCGTGATGTCTAGGAAATCACCATGACACCACTCTCATTTCGTTCCTCAGCCAACCAGAAGGTTCTTTCCAATTAAATACGTTCTTTTTACCGCGGGGCCAAACAAGGTGTCGTACTGGGATCGTTAGTGCCACAAGGAGAGTGTTTTCAAAGAAGGGGTCCACTCGTATTAACCAAGAATGGTCCTGCTCTAATTCGAGACCCTAATGTTCCCAGCTTGGCGCTCTATTCTCAATTTAGTATCTCACCCAATCACCTATTTGTAAGTGCGTATAACTGCGTCAATCGTCGGCAAATTAGCAGCAGGGAAACTGAAAAGAGGGCAGTCCATGTTTTTGAAAGAGATTAGTTGATTACACTTGAGATTCCTTGATTTCTAGGTTTAAAATAATCCCCAGTGATAAAGAAAGATGTGCATTAGCTAATGATACGTTTGATCACTTCTAGTGTAGCAGCAGAAATGGAACGTCCAAAGAAAACACCGTGAATTGAACGGAACAAAACAGCTGCTTTCAGTAACACAGCAATTTGGAAATTTAACTCAAGGTCACACACCAAAGAGAATTGCTTCATTCACAGTGAGAGACTTAAAACGGAGCGAATCGCAAATACTCTAGGTCGTCACCTGCACTGAGAGAGATTAAAAAGGCTTACAGTTCATCTATGCTGAACACATTCTGGTTTAGAAGTCGCTTTCCGGGTTTTGGGAGATAGTCTTCAATCTTGTGCATGAGAAGCCACGACAGCTCTAGGCAAGCGTGAATCGAGTCATTCATTTCAGTGTCCATATTTCCACGTGTACTTACGATCAAAGAAGATAGATCAGCGTTGTACGAGAAAAACGCTGTCGTATCGTGACCACAGGAAAACAGAAATCCCAACACCGCAGAGAACGAGAGATAGTCCATTAAGAAGGACACAGATCATCTGTAAACACGGTGATCGTTACTCTAAATTAACTGTAACAGAAATCTCGCCATTAACGGTAAGTCAAACCTAAAATTCCATTACCTCAAACGTTTTTTTTTTTAGGAAAAACTTTTACTTAAATATTTTCAATAGCTTTTAGAATATTCACGCAAAGACAAAGAATTCTGATGTAATTTCACTCAGGGGTAATTTTTTGAGGGTCTTTACACTTAGGAACGCAAAAAATATTGACGAGATCACGTCACTATAGTGATTAAATGGGGGTTGACAGCCGACAGCCGGTTGCTCTCGCGACCGATGCATCTGTAGTTTCATAAATGAGTATATTTGTATATATATCACTCACAGGGTAGACTGGAACTCAGACGGAAGATCTGGCCAACGAAGAACGATGGAGGTGCATGAGGACAACGCGACTCTCCAACACGCACAAGGGAACGCCAGCATGCCGATGATGCCAGGCTTTGAATCTCCGCTCCTCTCGAGACAGCCTTGGTATTGGATTGTGCGCAGCGTAATCGCTCTTGTAACGATCTTTGGCAATGGATTCGTTATTTATCTCATATCCGCAAGACAAGTTCTACGCGAGCAAGCTTCTCCGAACTGGTTTGTCATGTCTATGGCGCTAGCAGACTTCTGTGTGGGGGCTATCAACTTCCCCTTGAATATGCTCTACGCGTTCACTCCGCACGAGAGCGAACGAGAACTTCATTGGGTTATTTTAGGGTTTTTTATGAATATCTTTCTCGACGCTTCGGTGACAAATCTTTCATTGCTCACTCTGGATCGTTATTTGGCAGTTGTTCACCCGTTTAAGTACGAGAACTTCATGAACCCTTCCAAAGCACTCTTATTTATAGTCCTTGCCTGGGGAGTTACAATAATACTGGAGATTCCCTATCTCGTGCTCGACGTTCAGAATGCAAGTGACGAGGCCTACTTCGTAAACCTCATCATCTACATGGCTATTTTCGCATTTTTACCAAGTTTTTTCATGATATATTCCTACGCCAGGATATTATGTATAGCGAGGAGACACAGAAAGAAAATTAGAAAAGAAAAGAAACAAATTGCGTCGAATAATCCGTCGAGAAAAAGAATGGCTCAAAGCGGGAACAAAAACGGCGCGCTTGTGACCGTAGGGACGATTGTCGGCATATTCCTCCTGTGTAATAGCGCAATGCAATATCATTTAACGTGTTTCATCTCACCATACTGTGAAATAACTAGCACGTCTTTCTATGTATTTCTCTTGCTGCGATATCTGAATTCAACGCCGAATTTCGTCATATATGCTTTCATGAAAAAAGATTTTCGAAGGGAATTACGGAAAAGTATTAGGCGAGCGCTTCGATGATTTCCCTTGAGCGTTTGCCGAGCGCAAGTAAGCAATACTTTTGAAGAAGTATCTTTTACTGAAGATTTCTAAATTTTCATGCAATCCTCGCGCTAAATCTAATATATTTATCAAAGCTTGAGTGACGCTTGAGTGTATATTTTCCCCCGAAGTTTTTCCGGGAAAGGACTGAGAGTGTTATTTCATCACAAATGAAATAAAATTGATTTGATTTGAAGTTATAAAACCCCATATATTGAATGCGTGAACTTGCTAAATCATTGACTTCGAACGATATTGCACGACCTTTGGTTTCCAAAATATCAACCATACAAATTGATGAGGCATTTTGGCAAAATCTTATTCTCCTTAAGTTCTTTCCACATGGATGAGGATGAGAATGATCTGAATATACTTATGAGTTGAATTGCCTCAGGACACGAACATAGGATAGTTTTTATTCCGTATATTTTCTAGGTAAAATAGGAATCAGGATCTAGTATTCTGAAGTCTGAAAACATATACCTCTTATGAACTGAACATTATGTCGATGTTGATAAGTTGCTATTAAAGGGAGAAAATTAATTACGAACGTCTTGACGGGTCTCTTTGATACGATGGAGGAAAGACGGTCAAAACAGACGTAATAAGAACTGGAAGTGAGTGTTGTGAACATCGTCACGTACTATACTTAGCAAGCGGACTCAAGCACTGAAATAAATACTCCTCCTCAACTTGGTTTGTGTGCGTTTTTTTTTTTTATTTTTTTATTTTTTAGGGTCGAAGGAGGGAGGAAAATTACCCGTGGTCGTTTGAAAAATAAACATATGATTATGGCGAACCACAAAACTTGAAAGGCGAGAGAGATAGGTCAATCACGTTGTCAATTGTATTCGCGGGTATACAAAGGAAAATATATCTCATATGATATACCATAATGGGGACATGTGTTGTGAGTAGTGTATACAGATATATGTATACACACGATGTCGAAAAATGGCGAAAGGTTGTAAGAGGGAGAAATGAAAGAGATAAAGGAAAAGAGAAAGAAAAGGGAAAAGAGAGTAAGGAGAAAAGAGGAAAAGGACAAGAGAGAGAGAGAAAGAAAGAGATGTGAGACAAGCTGTCGGTTAGTGCGACAAATTAAATCGCTATAATTTAGCTTTTGGCTTTCAGTTATTTAACAATTTCATTCAGTTAGCCTTATTTTTTTTTTTTTTTTCAAATTCCATAAAATCGTGCATATGTCCATTAGTCCAAAGCGACAAAGACAGCAAACATTTCCAAGCAACCACGATTAACATCTTTGTAGTAGTTAATGATTTCTAATACATGTTTAAACTTATACATTATCCACAGGGATATCAGAAATGGATGTTGTCACGCTCGAACCAAATGACCATTTTTTCAGCGAGAAAGTCGTATCTCAAAGATTAATACATCAGAAACTGAGTGAAGAAGCGATAAGAAAAGAATTCTCACTGTTGTTTGCTTCGAGGGAAATATTTTAGTGAAAGAAAAAAAAAATTTTAAGCGACTCAGAAAAAAAACATCTTATAAAACACACAACAGACAAAAGAATATGTGAGCACCATCAAAGAGTGCATTGATAAAATTCATAAATGTATAAAATATACGTGTTTTCTAAAGCACTTGGTTAATGTTATATCTCCTTAGGGAACGATAGTTATAATTTCATGAGGTGTTTCTAAGGCCGCTTACATGGAACTTAATATAACCTGATCATAAACAATGTTTCGTTCATCAATAAAACCACAGGCTCCTCTCCATTATTGAAATTGAAAAATAAAGAAAGAAAGAATACATCATAAATGCGAGTACTTCCCTGCCGTGGTCTTTGTTTTCGATAAAGGTTTAATTCACTGACACTGGATATTTTTATTATACTCATGAGAATTTGAAAAGAAAGTGGATATTTCAATTAATTTGAGATTCTAGAAAGAATGTTTGTTTATCGTGATAGAGTTTTTTGATAAAATGACTCATTGATTTCTATGTTGGCCTTGCTATCTGTTTTATAACTATAAACAACGATTACACCTCACTCCTCGGGCAATAGAATTCTGTATTTTATATCAAAGGAGGAAAGTTAAGTTTACAGGAATTAAATCTCGAGAACAGACTTCTATAGATAACTCTTGAATCTCTGCTTCAAGGAATAAAATAAATAGCTGTCAAAACCAGGAATTCTTGCAATTTGTTTCAACTTCAATTATCTACGGTGCATCTATTTCTGTTCTTTGTGAAGATCTAGCTGACAACAATGGCGGATTTTTGTCGAGTGTAACTTCTCGAACTATCGAAATTCATAATGTTAATCTTCATCTGAATTTGTTGTCGTCTTTCCGTCTTAATTTATGTTGATGATATCTGGGGAACAATTGGGTATGTCAAGTGTTTTTTGCTGCTTAGGACTAAGGGTGCTTTACCGGTATGAGTAGGAAAGATGATAAGATGGGAAAATGTATGTCTAGTGAGGTTATTTCGCCTACGCTTTTTAGTTTTTGATTCATCCAAGCATCCTATTCCCATTATTTCATCTATTCATTTATCCATTCATCAATCTCATCCATCGGAACCAACTAGTGAACCAACCAAAGGAATTGATGTTTTTCAGGCATCCATTCCATCCCATTCCATCCATATATCTAGATATCATTCATATGTCTATCCCATCCGTCCTTTTCAGCTAATGCATCCATCCATCCATCCATCCTTGCATCCATCCATCCATCCATCCATCCATCCCATCCATCCATCCCATCCATCCATCCCATCCATCCATCCATCCATCCATCCCATCCATCCATCCATCCATCCATCCATCCATCCATCCACTCATTAAGTTACCCATGCCATTTTATCCATTTACCAACTCAAATAGCTTGATAGTATATTAAAAACCATACTGAGAGATCCCTCTTGTCTCATGAATCAACCGACAGACAGACAACGTTACCGATATTCAGAAATTGGTTTTCCTAAGATAAGTATATATATTTTTTATTTGAAAAAGCTGACATTACAATTCCAGTCCGTTCAGTTTATCTTAAAGTGAACTTGGTACAACAACTAACGTTTTCTTCTCCTGTTAACAACTTCGACAGACACGCTGTCAAATCTTCCCGGACAACACACCTCAAGGTCTTAACATTTAAAATGTATATTGATTTTATATTTTGTCATTTGTGTTTACCGTCTGAAAGATTCAAATAGCAGACGCCATCTCCAATGTGAGATTTATTGCATTTTCAGACAAGCCTTCAGTTTTCTACTTAATCAAATCTTGGTCGCGTTAAGCGTTTGTTAATGATAATTAATAACTGAGAACTGTAGAGGATTGGCTGTTATCACGAACAGCTCTCAATCTATAACGTAGTGTGAAGTAACTTCATCGATAATGCATGTCTTATATGCCTCATCTCCGAATAAATACAAGAGAAAATGTCCCACTTTAAAGTAAAACAAAAAACAAAGCAAGACAAAAACAAACAAAAAAAACAAAAAAACAAAAACGAAAAACAAAAAAAAAAACAAAAAAAAACAAAAAAAAAACAACAACAAACAAACAAAACAAAACAAAATAGCAACATTAAACGACATTATAAATTTCATTACAATATGTATCTCAAAATGTACAAGAAATAGTGATATATGATTAGCTTTTTAGCCATTAAAGCAAACAAAGACACAGCATAAATAAGCTAAATTTTTTCAATTTTCTTTCCAAATTAAAAACTTTGTATATATATATATAATCGAAATCCTTCTCAATAGCGTCTAACATGACAGGGCACAACCGATAGAGGACTAGTAGATCATCGATAAGGTATTCCGTATATTATATATTTTGTAAACTAACTGCTGACAACAATTTTGTTGAAGTTGCTCCTTTCAATACTCATCCTTCCATCAAATAACAATTTGCTTTTTTCCCCCTTTTGAATATATTTTAATTATTTTCGTAGTCATGACAACTCTGACTTATATTTTGACAAACTTCGTCGTCGAAATATCTAATAACGAATATTTTCGGGAATAAAGCTCGCAAGACTGAAAAATAATCACTTGAAGCGGTGCGACATAGTATACTGCAGATAAGTCAATCAGTTGAGTGAGCAATAGACCATCCTCGGCTCTGACGTAATGTTTCCATGTAAGAACAGTGTATTTACCTAGAGGATCATTTTGTGTAAGGTTTGCAAATGGGCAAACGAGAATAAATGAATATGTATAACTTCCGCCCCTTTCACACCCCCTGTCTCCCGCCCGACGCACCCCCCACCCCTCCGCATCCTCGTTCCCCTCCCCACGCCCCCGCCCCCCCCCCCCCCACCTCCCCCCCCCCCCCCCCACCCCCCCCCCTCACCCCCCCCCCCCCCCCCCCCCCCCATTCTCGCCCCCCCCCCCCCCCCCCCCCCCCCCCCCCCTCTCGTCCCCCCACCCCCCCGTTCCACCCCCCCCCCCCCGCCCCTCCCCCCCCCCCCCCCCCCCCCCCCCCCCCCTATTCAACAAGGTGGAATATAGTCTAAAGGGAAAGACACGTGGGCTGAAAAGGGACAAACATTAAGAGTGCGAGCCGAGGACCGGTCTATTCAGTCCATGGTAAAAGGATCGAGTTAATAGATCTAAATATTCTTATCGACAAAATACGGAAGCTTTAGTTTTGCTCTTGACATCATCGATAGGAGAGTTTTACTGGACGAAGCGGGTTTGTATCTGAAGATGGGGGTAAAACCCGTTGGGCTAAGCTGGATAAACCGGTATCTTAGCTAGCGTCAACTAATCTCTTAGCCTCTTTTTACTTTATAGTCTTCTTTCAGTTCCTTCTTCGTTCTTCTTCTTTGTCACTCTCTCGTTTCTTCTTTTCTTTCTTGCAGATCCTTGTTTATTATCTCATCCATTCCTTTTCTTTCATATGTCCCTCAAATCAGATGACCAACATCATTACATAATAGAGCACTGAACTGTAAAAAAAGCGTTGTCTTTAGCCTTGCGACTTTCTTTATCGCAGCGTATATACTCCTAACATAACTCTTTTCTTTATCGCGCAAGCGTATATACTCAACATTATACTCTGATTATATCAACTCAAAAAAATACCGCCTTTTGTTCTCTTTTCGTTCTCTAATTGAGAAAGTACGTACAAGGAAGAAAATCAGCC